>NC_067234.1:13380321-13455321 GCF_019924925.1 Ctenopharyngodon idella
ACCCTATCTGTATTAAAGGTGGGGTAAGCCATTTTTCAAAAACACTGTTTAGAAGTGAGTCGGACCGACACCAACAACAAACTTGTAGCCAATCAGCATTAGGGGGCGTAAGACGGTTGAGGAGAGAGAACGAGCAAGAGGGAGATTTGAAGAAAGAATGCAGAAAGAGAGATGAGACACAATACTTATAGCTCAGAAGAATATCACTGGAATGAAGGTTTATGACTGGCTAAGTGCTTTAGGACCCACGTTAATATTAGAAAAGCTTTCCAACGCTAGAGAGATCTAAGTGAGAAGGCCAGAAAACAGACGCAGGACTGCTTTGATTCCGCTTCACACGTGAGTAACACTGGATTTGAGTGTCATTGATTGTCTGGAGTTACTGTGCTGTTTGCGACTAACAACGAACACTTGTTTGTATTTACTCTTGGCCTCGCCTGCCAGCAGTGAACGGGCCGAGGTTCGAGACCAACTCGACTTTTGAAATATACCTTACCCCACCTTTAACAAATAACGTGTCCATGCCAACGATAGGATTTTATAACGGCAAAACCTGGGTCGCTGTCATGAAACACTTAGCTGTTTAAGGGATTAAAGACATTAAATATATATCAAAGACATTATATGCAACACCCTTAAGTCATTCCCATAGGTAAGGAAATCACGCGTACGTCTCAATGGCAGGTCTGGGGCAGGACTATCTGTATAACCAAAAATGGGGATGTAGGGAGTGTTTGGGAACCTGTTTAGAATCAGTCATGGAGATCTTGCAAGTGGTGTTCACTACAGACCCAAATTACAGATCTCCACATCTCTGGACGTCAAGGTTTGAGCTTGACCCAGTCCAGCTCCACCTCTGTGGATCTAAACGGTAGAGGGATAGAGTTATGGGTAGGGTTAGGTTTGGTTGGACCATCTAGCTCCACCCAATATGCCCAAATTACATCCAGAGAGTGGGAGCTGGATGTCCAGAGGGGAGCTGGACTCCATGCTCCACCCATGGTTCTGCAGTGAGCAGCTACTCAGACTTTATTGGTGCCACAAATGGACTCTTTCCACATTTCCGGGAAGTTGTCATAGTTGGTAAACTTCTATAGTGAAGAACGGGAGACGACAACAAATATAATTTTTTTATCTCCATTCTCCAATAGCAAAGAAAAAATCCATTATCACCTTTCCACAACTTTCCAAAAGAGGAGAAAAATATCGAGAGATTGATTACAGCAGTCAGAAGAGGGAATGATGTGAAATTTGCCGTCACTCCCTCAGCCGTTGCATTGAAACACTCAAGAGCAGCGTTAATTTGTTTTATTTACTGCAGAGGTATGATAACACAAAGTATTAGAGTTGTCCAAAAGTACCAACTTCGGTACCAAGTCGGTAGTGAAATTTTAAATGTGACACGTTGAGCGCTGTTGAGCGGATTCATAAACACCTTTTTACAAATCCACTCAACAGCGCTCAAAGCGTCACATTTTTAAAATTTACTTGGTACTGAAGTCGGTACTTTTGACAACTCTACAAAGTGTAGTGCTATTTTTTTTAAAAACGAAAATATAAAAACATGTTGTCACAGTCTGTGAAAACGATCCACGCTGCAAAAAACTTCAGACAGCACCTTTACGTGCAATTATTTATATATTTATTTATTTTAAAAAAAGCTTGCTCTTGTTTGTAACCGACAATATAATCAAACAAATAATAAACAAATATGCAAATAAAAAAAACATTTGACTGCTGCCAAGTGTATGAAACTGTGTATTAAGTGATTTTCTTCCTCAGTGGGAGCATGGGAAAAGAATGTGTTGATATGCGTGTGTGTGTGTGAGTGTGTGTGTGAGAGAGAGAGTTTCCTCTGCATTTTCACATGGTGCTTCAAATAGAAACAGCAATCAAAGACCTGCCGTGCCCCATCACTATGACCTCTGAACCTTGACCCTAAATGTGACATTCATTTTGATGTTTTGCTTCAAAGTAGACATATACATCAAATATGCATGCGCAAATTTACAAAACAACCTTCAATTTATGGATTCTTGCAAATAAATACGCATAAACTCAAACACGAGGGTGTTGCGGTACGACTGCGTTTCGATGTGCGTCACGGTGTAATGCAGCAATCAAGACCAGAGAGCAAGCGTCACTCTTACGATGGGAAAACAACAAGTGCCGTCCTGTTTACTGGACGTATGAACACGCAGCAGACATGAGCAAGTGTGTTTGGGGAGCTGTTTGTGTGTGGCCGCTTAGCTTGGGATGATGTAATGCCCAGTACAGACAGAACAGCAGGACTCATTACACAGTCTGACGCCGCGTGGAGACGGGCTACAACTGACCTACATACACACACACGCTCTTTACATAACGCACACCGCTTTAGAGCATCCAACGGGTGTGTGTATGTGTGACAGAAACAGAAAGTCCAACAACACATCATTTATGTGTGTTTGTGAAGGTGTGTCTGTGGTTTCTAATATCTGTAATTCAGCACATGAATCACAGAGCTTTTGAGGACAAACGCAAGAAGAGGTTTATGGAGAGGAACATGGGACAGCTGAGAATCTTAAAAGACATACGGAAGAACATAAGAAGTTCACTGTAACGCGTAGCTGTAGTAGTAAGCGCACGACAAAGAGGATATCCAAAATACAGTCTTTGACAAAACTCAGGAGACACATGAAAAAATACAACACAACCACGTAATTTAGCTACGACACGGAACAAAGAACTGAGGAAACTAAGGTCTTAAATACACAGGGAGTAAAGAGGTAACTAACAACAGGTGAAAGTAATCAGTAACTAAAGGGGCTTTTGCACCGAATAGTTCTAGAAACTCAGTTATAGGAACTAGCCACTAGGATTAACTAATTTCTCCCCCGGGCCATGTCCTGGTTGCATTCGCACCGGCAATAGGAACTCTGAAGCGGCCAACAGCAGCGCCTTTAAGCGCGGCCTTTACAAACGGTTAAAAACCGGTGAATGGAGGATGCCGTGATCGGAGCTGTGTTTGATGTGTGCCGTGGGTTTCATGATAACGGAGATGGAATGTAAACGCGACTGAAAGAGCAAAAAATGGGGCTAAGAGACGAAATCTCCTATAACAACTTTCAATATTACATATCGAGGCGGAGAAAAGAATGCCATTATCGCTGTTTTCCATGTTCGTGAAGTAAATATGTTTACACAGCTTTTAAAAAATGCCAGGTGCCGGTGTTTAACATGCGTTTGACCAACAACGTACACTCACTTCACTGATAGTTCCTATAGTGCTGGTTTAGACCCTACTCTGAAGTAGGAGCTAATTTAGTTCCCCCAAAAGGAGTTCCTAGAACTAAAATCGTTCCTAGTTCCTGTGGTGTGAATACGGTAAAATCTGGGTACTTTAGCTAATAGTTCTAAGAACTATGAAAAGGTTCCTCTGGTGCGAAAGCCCCTTAAGGGAACTAAGTAGCAAACAGAACTCAGGCAAAGCAGAATCAGAATGAAAACAAAACACAAAGAAAACTAAATAGACTAGAACATTAACTTTAAATTCACAAAGAAAGTGATGAGAAAGCCCAGAGTCTCAGAGAAAAGCAATATTTGATATCTCACTTATTTCTCTGTGACAGCAATTAGATTAAATGTAGAGTTGCTGAAGTCTCTGCTTAGATCTTTCTCCTGAGAGAAAGTGTCTTCTAGACAAACTCTACTGCTGTCAAAAGTCAAAGAAAAATCAAACATGAAATACTGATAACCATAATCTTTTTAATTACTTGTATTGGCCAATATTTGTTTTAGTTTTTTCAATATTACTGTTTTTTTTCGGTATTATTCATGTTCTTTAATGTATTTGTCAACATTATGCCTTTTAAAAGTATTCATATTAGTCAATATTAGCGTTTTCTAATTATCATATTTGTTATTTATTTTATTATTATTCATTGGTCTGTTTTTTTTTTTTAAATAATTAGTATTTGTCAATATTTGTGTGTTATATTTTTTCATTGTATCATTTATCATTGTATCAATCAAATTAATGTTTTTTCAGGTTTGTTCAATATTAGTGTTTTTTTTTTAAATTAATGTATTAGTGCTTTTAAAATGATTGGTATTAGTCAATATTAATGTTTTTAAATGATCATATTTATCATTATTTGTGTTTTTTAAATTATTATATTGGTCAGTTTGAGTGCTTTTTAAATAATCAGCATTGGTCAATATTTCTATTTTTTATTATTCACTGGTCTGTTTAGTCGCGTTTTTTTAATAACTGATATTAGTCACTGTTTGTGTGTTTTATAATCATTGTATCAATAGTTTTGTTCAATATTAGTTTTTTTTTAATTAATGTATTTGTCTATATTAGTACTTTTTAAAATTATTATTAGTCAATATTAGTGTTTGATCAATGATAAAATTATCATATCGATCAATATTTGTGGGTTTTTTATTATTATTATATTGGTCAGTTTTAGTGCTTTAAAATAATCTGTATTGGTCAAAAAGATTGTTTTTGTTTGGTCAATATTAATGTGTTGTTTAATCATAGTATTGGTCAATATTAGTGATTTAGAATCATCTTATTGATTTATATTAATGGTTTTTCATCAATATTACTGTTTTTTAGTTATTGCCAATATCATTATTATTATATTGTCGAGTTTTATTATAGGCATTGATCAATATTTGATTTTTAAATAGTGTACTGGTTATTATTATATAAGTGTTTTGTAATAATAGTATAGGTCAATATTAGTGTAAATATAATATTAATATTATTATATCAGTGAATATTACTGTATTTTAATTATAGTTTTAGTCAACATTAGTTATTTTTATTATTGTATCATCAATATTTCTGATTTAGAATCACCATATTGAACAATATTAAAGTTTTTAAATTATTGTATTGGTCAATAGAGTTTTTTTAATCATAGATAGTTTCATTTACTAACAGTTTCTACATCCAACTTTTCTATGCCCTCATATTAGATTCCTGATTTCTCTAAAAGCATGTACAATTCTAGATTGCAGCATAAGTAAAAAAGGCAAAAAACATCCTTTTTTCTGTTTTTATCAAATTAGCCATTGTATCAGTTATTGGCCATAATGAGAGAAAGAGTGAGACTGAGTTGTACACAACTAAGTGTGTGTGTGTGAGTGTGTGTGGGATCTGGAAGTGTTTGACGAATTTCCTCATCACGGCCCACAGCGTCTTTTATAAGGAGTCAGTTTCATGTTTTAGAAGTCAGTGTGTGCGTGCATGTGCGCGTGGATGCGGTAGGGCTGACCCCATTGTCCCGTATGACCCCGCTGATGTGAGTGTGTGTGGATGGGGCGGAGGGGTGCCCTTCCTGGAGTGAACTCTCTGTGGTCATTACTTCCACCCATAACCCTGGACAAGTGGCACTGACAGCCTAACAGATCAAAGCGCAGGCAGACCATTCAACTGAGTGTGTGTGCGTGCATGTGTGTGTGTGTGCATGTGTGTGTGTGTGTGTGTGGTGTGCATGGGGGGGGTCAGCTTTGTCTACTAAAATGTGATGTCGAGGCAGGGAGCTCGCCAGCAGATGACAGAGAGGACACACAAAAGACTGAGTCCTCTGGCTGGCAACACTGAGTGTTTTTGTTTTTAATTGTCTGTGTTTATGAGCGAGAGAAAGACTTGTTTGTGTGGAAGTAAAATCTTTAGTGTTTCTCTCAGTCGTTTTACTCGTGCAGACATCCTCACTGACTCACTGACTTTTGTCTAAAGTTAATGTATTTTATAGCCTTCCGTCAGCTAGAGGCTCACACTATTGAGCTACAGTGGGTTAAAAAGTGTTTGGACACTTAAGACACTTAAAAAATGAATTTTGTTGCAGTTCAAATGGCATCTACTCAGAACTAACTCACTTTTCTGAGACATTTTTGCAATTACTTTTAACCAAATGGTCCCAATGTTAATGGATTTAGTTTAGTTTAAATTGACTTTGGCAAGTTAAAGTTAGGGTTAGAGTTAGTATTAATATAAAATTAATCTAATAAATATATATATATATATTTTTTATTTTTATTAAATAATAATCAAAATAAATTAATATTTAAAATAATAACAAATTAAAGAATTATAAAATGTGGATATAAATTAAAACAATTATTAATAAAATATTAATTAATCATATAAATAAAAACATTTTAAAGCACATCTGCCACCCATCTCACAGTGAAATGTGCTGAGCATCACTTAACATGGAGATGAATGTTGAAAAGCACAATACATACAATAAAATCTATTAAATATTTTATGTATTTTATATATATAATATACAATGTGTTTTGTGTATTATTTAATATAAGAAAAAAGTAAAATCATTCATTTAATAAGGTTACAATGCAAGTTTTATGCCAACAAATCTGCCGATTGAATGAGAATATTTAGAACGACTGCTGATGGAAAATTATAAAAAGAAAACTTTTCTCTCTCTCTCTCTCTTTGACAGCAAGGACATTATATTGAGATATTTAAGGACACTTAAGTCACTTAAAATGTATGAATTTTGTTCCAAACCAATCCTAAATTTTATGAGACATTTTTTGCATTCATTAGTTTTAACCAGCTGGTCCCAGGTCAGTTTTATTGGATATTTGAAATCCAAATTAACTGTGAAATTTAGCCTTACTGTTACAATGACAGATTGCATTATTCATTATAATTAATATAAAATTCTAAAATCAAAAATATAAAATAAAAAACAAATAAAAATACAATAAATATAAATTATATAAATACCCTAATAATTAGTATTTTAGATTATTATTAAACAAACAATATAAAATATAAACACAAATGTGGATACTAATTAAAGTGAATAGTATTATTAAAAATAATATATTAAATAGACAATATTAGACTTTTCAGAGAAGTAAAGGTGTTTTATATATATATATATATATATATACACATATATGTATGTATATGTACCGATCAAGCATAACATCATGACCACTGACAGGTGAAGTAAATAACACTGATTATCTCTGTTAGTGGGTGGGATATATTAGGCAGCAAGTGCACATTTTGTCCTCAAAGTTGATGTGTTAGAAGCAGGAAAAATGGGCAAGCGTAAGGATTTGAGCGAGTTTGACAAGGGCCAAATTGTGATGGCTAGATGACTGGGTCAGAGCATCTCCAAAACTGCAGCTCTTGTAGGGTGTTCCCGGTCTGCAGTGGTCAGTATCTATCAAAAGTGGTCCAAGGAAGGAACAGTGGTGAACCGGCGACAGGGTCATGGGCGGCCAAGGCTTATTGATGCACGTGGGGAGCAAAGGCTGCCCGTGTGGTCCGATCCAACAGACGAGCTACTGTAGCTCAAATTGCTCAAGAAGTTAATGCTGGTTCTGATAGAAAGGTGTCAGAATACACAGTGCATCGCAGTTTGTTGCGTATGGGGCTGCATAGCCGCAGACCAGTCAGGGTGCCCATGCTGACCCCTGTCCACCGCCGAAAGCTCCAACAGTGGACACGTGAGCATCAGAACTGGACCACGGAGCAATGGAAGAAGGTGGCCTGGTCTAATGAATCACGTTTTCTTTTACATCACGTGGATGGCCGGCTGCGTGTGCGTTGCTTTCCTGGGGAACACATGGCACCAGGATGTACTATGGGAGAAAGGCAAGCCGGCAGAGGCAGTGTGATGCTTTGGGCAATGTTCTGCTGGGAAACCTTGGGTCCTGCCATCCATGTGGATGTTACTTTGACACATACCACCTACCTAAACATTGTTG
The DNA here is from genome assembly GCF_019924925.1 of Ctenopharyngodon idella. Lineage (NCBI taxonomy): Eukaryota > Metazoa > Chordata > Actinopteri > Cypriniformes > Xenocyprididae > Ctenopharyngodon > Ctenopharyngodon idella. The sequence continues at coordinate 13,388,071 of NC_067234.1, forward strand.
CAGACCATGTACATCCTTTCATGGAAACGGTATTCTCTGGTGGCTGTGGCCTCTTTCAGCAGGATAATGCGCCCTGCCACAAAGCAAAAATGGTTCAGGAATGGTTTGAGGAGCACAACAATGAGTTTGAGGTGTTGACTTGGCCTCCAAATTCCCCAGATCTCAATCCAATCGAGCATCTGTGGGATGTGCTGAACAAACAAGTTTGATCCATGGAGGCTCCACCTCGCAACTTACAGGACTTAAAGGATCTGCTGCTAACATCTTGGTGCCAGATACCACAGCACACCTTCAGGGGTCTAGTGGAGTCCATGCCTCTACGGGTCAGGGCTGTTTTGGCAGCAAAAGGGGGACCAACACAATATTAGGAAGGTGGTCATAATGTTATGCCTGATCTGTGTGTGTGTGTGTGTGTATATATATATATATATACCTGTATTTCTCCGAAAAAGTATAAATATGATCTTATTTTATCATATTTTTATTGAAAAACAAATCTTAGATTAAAATCAAGGTTATTTTATATCCAGGCATCACATAGCACAGATAGAGTCTTCATATTGTCTCTGTGCTGTAAGACACCCAGTATTCTGAGCTCAGTGAATAAGCCATGTCTTTGTTCTATAGCCTCACTCTGGAGACTCGTTCAGGAGTCTGAGGATCATTTGGAGGCCCTGTGCTCTGTTTAAGGAGATGTCATGTCTTTTCCTGTGTCCTTTGTGTGGCGCTCTGAGGTTCGAGGGGAAGACAAACACATAAATGCATCCACACACACTCGCAGGGGTGGTAGCGAGGTGATCTCATGGGGGTGGAATGATTATCTATGCCTCTATTTGGGCTGATAAATGCCTGGATTAGTCCGCCGGGTGGGTGTGTGTGTGAGTGTGTGGGGCGGGTATGGGGGGTCAGTGGGTTCAGGGGTAGAACTGAAGTTTTGGAGGGGAAAAAAACGGTCCCTTGCCTCACGTTGCCCCAAACTCTCTCACTTTTGTTTCACATGAAGGTTTTTTGGGTTGTTGTTGGGAGGAGGTGAAGGCTGAGGTAAAAAATGGAGAAAGTGATGAATGAAAGAGAGATGAATAATAGAAGAAAGGGATGGAGACAGACATGCTGTGAAGAGATAAAGAGAGGTCAGAAGCAAAAGAAAGGAAGAGAGAATGAGAAAGAGAGGTAACATATGGAAGAACGCATGAATAGGTTCTCTGGTGGAGGTGTAAGTGAAGGAATGCCCTTATAAAGTAAATAACAGGCTTTTGCCCTGAGGTAGCGGCCGTCACACACTTAACTACATGCATTTGATAGGACAGCGCACACACTTTCTGCACTTACAGTGGAAACACTTGGTCTGTGGAGGGAAATAAACGTGTGCTGTTAAAGTGCATGCTGGTATGTGATCGCTGACAGGATATTTTCCATGTAACCTACACCTGGTGGTGGTCATATCTGCATCGGACTGCACGCACGAACGCCCACATGGACTGTGGCGATATCCTCTAATATTGAAGAATAATGCTGTTGATAAAGTACACTGCCATCTTGTGTTCCATTTTGGTAGTATTCAAGTCCTAAACCATTTATCCTTCGGGAATGCTTTGAGTTTAATACTTTACACAGATTATACAGAAAAAACACATTTACGAAAGGCACTTAAATGGGTGCGTGCACTTTGATGGTTTAAGTAAAGAAAATAAGGTATATTATCATTAATTATAGGCTATATTCCCTAAAATGTGCATTTTGAGCAGTAAGTTATGGTGCTGGTGGACAAACATATATATATATATATATATATATATATATATATACAGGTGCTGGTCATATAATTAGAATATCATGAAAAAGTTCATTTTTTTATTGTAAATTATTTTTAAAAATGAAACTTTCATATATTCTAGATTCCCTACATGTAAAGTAAAATATTTCAAAAGTTTTTTTTTTTAAATTTTGATGATTAGAGCGTACAGCTCATGAAAGTCCAAAATCCAGTATCTCAAAATATTAGAATATTTCCTAAGATCAATCAAAAATGGATTTGCTAAACAGAAAAGTTCAAGTTCTTTAAAGTATGTTCATTTGTGCACTCAATACTTGGTCGGCAGCACATATTACAGCAAATGACTTGCTCCTAGCACAAATTACTGCATCAGTGAAGTGTGGCATGGAAGTGATCAGCCTGTGGCACTGCTGAGGCACTATTGAGCCTTCAGATCATCTGTATATTGTTGGATCGACTGTTTCTCATCTTTCTCTTGAAAATATCCCATAGATTCAGGTCAGGCATGTTGGCTGGCCAATAAAGCACAGTAATATCATGGTCAGCAAACCACTTGGAAGTGGTTTTTGCACTGTGGGCAGGTGCTAAAGTCCTGCTGGAAAAGGAAATCAGCATCTCCATAAAGCTTGTCAGCAGATGGAAGCATAAAGTGCTCCAAAATCTCCTGGAAGATGGCTGCATTGACTTTGCACTTGATAAAACACAATGGACCAACACCAGCAGACGTCACGGCCCCCCCAAATCATTACTGACTTCAGAAACTTCACACTAGACTTCAAGCAGCTTGGATTCTGTGCCTCTCCAGTCTTCCTTCAGACTCTGGGACCATGATTTCAACATGAAATGCAAAATTTACTTTTATCTGAAAAGAGGACTTTCGACCACTGTTCACTGTCCAGTTCTTTTTCTCCTTAGCCCAGGTAAGATGCTTCTGACATTGTTTCTGTTTCAGAAGTGGCTTGGTAGTCCTTTTCCTGAAGATGTCTGAGTGTGGTGACTCTTGATGCGCTGACTCCGGCTTCATTCTACTCATTGTGAAGCTCTCCCAAGTGTTTGAATCGGCTTTACTTGACAGTATTCTCAAGCTTGCGGTCATCCCTGTTGCTTGTGCACCTTTGCCTACCCAATTTCTTCCTTCCAGTCAACTTTGCATTTAATATGCTTTGATATTTCACTCTGTAAACAGCCACCCCATTCAGTAATGACCTTCTGTGACTTATTCTCTTTGTGGAGGGTGTCAATGATTGTCTCCTGGACCATTGCCAATTCAGCAGTCTTCCCCATTAGTGTGGTTTCAAAGAACAAGAGATACCCGGAATTTATACTGTAGGGATGGTCATTTAATGAAACTCAAATGTAAATATTCTAATATTTTGAGATACTGGATTTTGGACTTTCATTAGCTGTACGCTCTAATCAACAAATTTAAAAAAAAAAAACTTTTGAAATGTTTTACTTTACATGTAGGGAATCTAGAATATATGAAAGTTTCATTTTTTAAAATAAATTACAATAAAAAAATGAACTTTTTCATGATATTCTAATTATATGACCAGCACCTGTATATATATATATATATATATATATATATATAATTGGTTTAAATTATATGAAAATATAAAAAAAATTGTTATAATTTATAACATTTAACAATGCATTTTGTTAGAGTTACTGACATAAAGTTGGGCTTATCGTTAGCGATAAGCTAAGCAATCAGGCAAATAATTTAATGTGATGCTAATCAGTCTAATTTTTTAGCTGTATGGTAAGCTAGCAGGTTAATTAGCTTACTACAACCTACTTCATAAAGAAAGATGTTTGATACATGTTGCTTAAATTTCTATAGCTATATATAATTTTTTTAAAAATTCACATATTTTGGTAGATAAGACAACATAAGTTCATTAATGCAGGCTTTCTATTCAGGCACTGAATAAAGTACCCCAAAAAAGTTCAGTCAGCCAACGGGATCTCAATGTATTTGGCACAACACCTGCTTAAAGGGTTAGTTCACCCAAAAATGAAAATAATGTCATTAATTACTCACCCTCATGTCGTTCTACACCCGTAAGGCCTTCATTCATCTTCGGAACACAAATTAAAATATTTTGATTAAATCCGATGGCTCAGTGAGGCCTGCATTCAAAGCAATGACATTTCCTCTCTCAAGATCCATAAAGGTACTAAAAACATATTTAAAACAGTTCATGTGAGTTCAGTGGTTCTACCTTAATATTATAAAGCGACGAGAATACTTTTTTGTGCGCCAAAAAAACAAACTAACGACTTTTCAACAATATAGTGATGGGCCAATTTCAAAACACTGCTTCGGAGCTTTACGAATCGAGTGATTCGGATCTCCTATCAAACGGCTAAACTGCTGAAATCACGTGACATTGGCGCTCCGAGTCACTGATTCGATTCACAAAGCTCCGAAGCAGTGTTTTGAAATCAGCCCATCACTATATTGTTGAAAAGTCGTTATTTTTTTTTGGCACACAAAAAGTATTCTCGTCGCTTTATAATATTAAGGTAGAACCACTCACATAAACTGTTTTAAATATGTTTTTAGTACCCTTATGGATCTTGAGAGAGGAAAGTCATTGCTTTGAATGCAGGCCTCACTGAGCCATCGGATTTAATCAAAATATCTTAATTTGTGTTCCGAAGATGAACAAAGGTCTTACAGGTGTAGAACGACATAAGGGTGAGTAATAAATGACATTATTTTCATTTTTGGGTGAACTAACCCTTTAATATGGTCATGACTGGAGATGAAATGTGGATTAGTCCTTGCCCAGACAAGGTTAGTTAACAATTCTATCACACACTTTTGTTGTTAACATACATACATTTTAAATTTTGGGGCTATACGTTCAAAACAGTGTGTTGGCCTGTTGTTGTGTAGGCCCACTTCCTTTTGGGTTCTTTAAAGCACCATTAAAGAACTACAGACAAATAGGTTCTTATGATTCTCCTGTGGCATCAGGTTATAGATCCCTGATCGTAGATATCGTCTATTTGTTTGCAAAGTTTCAGTGTCAGAATGTCATGAAGATGGGTTAAGTATAGATTTAACCCAAAAAGAACAACTTAAGGGGTGGAACAGATCAAGTCATGGTTTACATCAGGTTTTTTTTTCATGTCTGCCATGGGAGTGTGATGTTGTGTGTGTGTGTGTGTGTGTGTGTACAAATTGATTGATTGATTGATTTTTTAAATAAATTACACATACTTAATAATTTTATTCAGCAAGGATACATTAAACTTATCTGTAGTGACAGTAAAGGTATTTATAGTGTTACAAATTATTTCTATTTTGAATAAATGCTGTTTAATCAAAGAATCCTGAAAAAAAAAAGTTACCACAAAAATGTTAAGCAGCACAACTGTTTTTAACAATATGAAATGTTTCTTGAGCAGCAAATCAGCAAATTAGAATATTTCTTAAGGATCATGTGACACTGAAGACTGGAGTAATGAAGCTTTGACATCACAGGAATAAATTACATTTTGTAATGTATTACAATAGAAAGCAGATATTTTAAATGCTAATATTTCACAATATTACTGTTTTTACTGTATTTTTGCTCAAATAAATGCAGACTTGGTGAACATGTACGGTCAAAACCAAAAATTATTCAGACATTTTTGATACATTTTTACTAGTGGGTGCAGGACACTATAGTTAATTTATGTAAGTGAGGATAGCAAAATAAGCTGTGACATATTATACCCAAAAATTCTTCATACAGTGGACTACCAGTAAAATTGATAAAAATTTGGAACCAAAAATTATTCAGACACTTTGACCTGACCATGTTTTGCTTAAGGTGTTAGTGAGGCCAGCAGGGGGTGCTTACCCTGTGGTCTGTGTGGGTCCTAACACCCCAGTATAGTGATGGGGACACTATACTGTCAAAAAAGCACCGTCCTTCGGATGAGACGTTAAACCGAGGTCCTGACTCTCTGTGGTCGTTAAAAATCCCAGGATGTCCTTCAAAAAGAGTAGGGGTGTAACCCCAGCATACTGGCCAAATTTGCCCATTGGCCTCTGTCCATCATGGCCTCCTAATCATCCTCATACACTGATTGGCTTCATCACTCTGTCTCCTCTCCACCAATAAGCTGGTGTGTGGTGGGCGTTCTGGCGCAATATGGCTGCCGTCGCATCATCCAGGTGGATGCTGCACATTGGTGGTGGTTGAGGAGATTCCCCCTTCCGTATGTAAAGCGCTTTGAGTACCCAGAAAAGCGCTATATAAATGTAAGGAATTATTATTATTATTATTATTAATAATAATTATATATGTAAGTGTTATCTGACATAATTAAGATTTTTTCTGACACAGTTTAACTCTGAGATCTTGTCATATTTTATTACCATTTTTTTAAACTATAGTGAATAAACTGTATTAATGAACGAAATGTTCAAGGTGTCTGAATAAATTTTGGTTTGACTGTTTGTCAGAGTGTTTGAAACCTGAATGACCAGACATGCAACAGCAATATGCAAAAACATATGTATTTATTTCTGTCATACTCTGTAAATAATTCAAAAGAAAAACAGTGATACAATAAGCATACTCTTTTCGTTTGAACTCTTTTTTTTTTTTTTGACATTCTAAAATAAAAATACTAGAAAAGGTAAAGACTGCAACACTCTGAGTGCAAAAGAGACACGCACACACACACGCACACACACTTGGACACCACTGTGCTTATGTTACACTCCCATAGTGCAACAAACGCGTCCACTGAATAAACCAGAGAATATTTACACACTGCAAAAACTCAAAACTGCAAAGACAGATTGTGTGTGAATTAAAGTATTTGTGTGTCAACCACTATGTGAACTTGTTTGATTCGAAAAGTTATCTTACATATCATCGTTCCTTTGAATTATGAAGTATACACCGATTCATTTTCTGATTTTTTTTTTTTTTTTTTTCTCCAACATCTAGGAAGCTAAACGTTTCGTTTATAAGAAGATCCCTTTGTATGGGTAAAATATAAGTGCACTGGAAAATTACTGCAAAAGACTCTGGAGAAATAATAATTGGCTCTTTCATTTTAGGTGGTAAACGAACAAACTCCTGAAGCATTCTCAAAGTATGCCACGAAAACTCGTATTCTAGAACATTTCACATTAGAATCAGAATGAATCACAAGTGTTCTAGAACCTGTCTGGCTTCATTTCAAGTTCCATGAATGTGGCTCTAGGAACTCACTATGTTGAGTGATATACGCCTGGTACCGAGATCTCTAACTGTTCTAAACTCGCAATACAAAGATCTAAATGGTGTCAGATTCCCCCAGAAACCTGAATATTTCCATTTTGGCTTTTAATCTTTATAGCATTTAGAAACTATAAAGACAGATGGTTAGAATACCATGATGGAATTCTGCTTTGTATGGCTGCATCCCAATTCGTATACTGTGCATCCTATATAGTATCCGAGATTAGAATTTGTGCGTCCCAAATCATGGTAAATTGAAAATAGACAGCATGACTGGATGATATACTTCATTTTGCTCAATACTAGCATACTACTATTACTCCTGCTTTTTATGTTGAAGGTTTTAAGATATGAATTTAAGGTAATTAATGTTAATGTTACTGTTAATGCAGTGCACTCAAAAGTACTTTCCCTTCTCCAGTGAAGTACTTAATTGTAGCATGGAATGCAGTGCATATAAAGAACACTATGCTGTTACTGCCATCTACTGGTGAATTATGCTACTGCATCTGGGGGTCTGCGAAACTGAGCACCCCCTCTGTTTTTGGTTTTTGTACCTTTTCCCCCCTAACTACTACATTGTTGTATATTTTCGTTGTGGTGACTTTTGTTAGTTATTTTAGTTAGTAGGATTATTTACCTGCATTTGTAAACCTTTGACATTGTTCTACTGACCTTTAAGCCCTCTCCTAAAGTCTGTAAGTCACAGTGAACCCAGGTCTCCAAGGCAATGCTTTATACTTGGATGCCAGCTTTGTACATGTGTATGTGAGCATGTGCTGATACAATTTTTTGAAAAGTGCCTGTATTTTATTTTATGTGCATTCGTACATGGTTTACATTTAAGAGTGTCTCTGTGTTGGTGTAATGTCAAGTATGTGTTAAATAAGCAGGTTAAGATGTGTGATTGTGTGATGGGGATGGCAGTGAGGGGAGGAGCTTTAGAAAACTGGCCCCATCTTTAGGGGTGTGGCTTGATTACACCTCAGCATGACATCACAGCCCCGCCCACAGCAGTGCAGAGAACTACAGAGGACAGTGTCTCAATGGCAACCACTGTACATTAGAGTGTAAAACAGAGTTTGTGTTGCCATTTTTAATTGGCAGATAAACATCTGCATTGGTCCCTCAAATCGCCGACAGCACAGCCAGCCGATTGCTAAATGACACCAACACCTGATCACTGCTCAGTGGCTATTTCACATCATCATCATCATTTAGTGATAAATTAACTCTTAAAAGGGCACAGTCCATCTCTCAAAGCCATCATTAATGCTCTAGTATGTAGAAGGGATATTTCACCTAAAAATTAAAATTCAGTCATCATTTACTCAAGCTCATGTCATTCAAATTGTGTTACTTTCCATGACACAAAAAAATAAGATTAAAAACAGCTGTTTTTATTCATAAATTGAAAGTCTGTGGGTCCAAAACAACACTGAACCCATTGATTTTATATGTTTGAAAAGACACACACACAAAGACAATTTTCTAAATAAACAGCTTTTATATCTTCTTTTGTGTTTCAGGTTGTTCCAGTTTAGAATGACATGAGGGTGAGTAAATGATGACAGAAGTTGAATTTTTTTGGTGAACTATCCCTTTAAGACCCAAAACATACTCTATGCAAGTACATGAATGCAATGCTCACATTATTGTGTTCTGAAATACTGTATGTTACAGTTAGAATGCAATGTCTTCTTGCATCATTAAGCATTGCCACAAGGGGCACTGTTAGCATAAAGTAAACTGTTTACGAGTCTTCCTCTAAGGTCCGTTTTCTCTTTCAGGTCAGCTACCATCATGGCGGAGCAACAGTTTGAAGAGAATCTTAAGCAAAGCAAGTTAGTGAAATAGTTTGCTAACATGTTTAGCAAGCTACTTGAATAATAACACATCTCATTTAATGACAACAATTTGAAAATAACACTATAGCGTGCTGTAGGGATGACTTTTTTTTTTTAGGCCATCCCGGAAGTTAGCATCACACTGGTTCCCTTGACAAAAAGCCAGTAGGATTTTTCCATTTACTTTTGGATAATTGCAGAAAATAAGGTCTGTGAGCAAAAGTGTTTTGTTCTTAAATGAACTTATATGAATTTTAAAGCCTAAATGCAATTGCCAGAAGTAATGAAAAGCTACGGTTAGGCTAATGTCACCACCATTAATCTTTATTTAAAATCCAAATGTTGGAAAGTTTGAGTTGGAATAGTTTGCAAGAGCGCAAGTATAAATACAATAAGGCTTTAATGTTGCAACTTGTTTCAAGACAGATAAACCTTAAAAAAAATCACAAGTGGTGTATTACTGATGAATTTTATGTCCTAGAATAAAATGAAAAGTATTTTGAGACTGTGTTAGCCACAAACCCATTCAAAAATCCCATTGACTTCTACATGATGGAACCGGAAGTTTTAATACACTAACTCGTTTCCAAGTTTTAGGACTCATTCCTACAGCACTCTATAGCTATCTTGAATACTAAGATTTGTTACCTTCAGAATTAATGGATTAGTTCACTTTAAAATTAAAATTACCCCATGATTTACTCACTCTCAGGCTATCCTAGGTGTATATGACTTTCTTCTTTCCGACGAATTCAATCAGAGTTATATTAATAATCACCTTGATGCTCCTAAGCTTTATAATGGCAGTGCACACAAACCACCTGTTTGAAATTCAAAAAAGTGCATCCATCCATCATAAACGTACTCCACAGGCTCAGGGGGGTTAATAAAGGCCTTTTGAAGCAAAGCGATGCATTTGTGTAAGAAAAATATCCATATTTAACACGTTATAAAGTAAAATATCTAGCTTCTGCCAGACCGCCTTCCGTATTCAACTTAAAGGGATAGTTCACCCAAAAATGAAAATTTTATGTTTATCTGCTTACCCCCAGGGCAAGATGTAGGTGACTTTGTTTCTTCAGTAGAACACAAATGATGATTTTTAACTCCAAGGTCTGAATGCACTCTGACGGCAGACGCAGTCATTGACGTATACGCGCGAGAGATCACTTCCGGCATCAAAGCGCGTTTTCAGACCTCACACACCGGATGCTCAAGGCAGTTGGACATAGTGGTGTATTAGAGGTAAAAAATTATATAAATACTGTTTGGTTTCTCGCACAAACCGATCGTTTCGTGTCTTAGGACATCAATGTGTCGTCACGAGCCGCAGGGTTTAATTTGGATTTGTCTGTGCATGTTTTTTTGACTCTTATAGATGGAGTTACCATTGACAAGCATTATACGACTGACAGACCGCAACGGTTGGAGTTAAAAATCATCATTTGTGTTCTACTGAAGAAACAAAGTCACCCTGGGGGTAAGCAGATAAACATCAAATTTTCATTTTTGTGTGAACTATCCCTTTAAGAAGAAAGCGTAACTGACGTTGTGTCAGTTACACTTGTTTCATAAGTTGGCGTAGGACGTAGCATAAGCGTTTTGAACTGCGAGAGGCATTACACTTTCTTCTTAAGTTGAATACGGAAGGTGGTCTGGCGGAAGCTAGATATTTTACTTCATAACTTGTTAAATATGGATATTTTTCTTACACAAACACATCGCTTCGCTTTAGAAGGCCTTTATTAACCCCCCGGAGCCGTGTGGAGTACGTTTATGATGGATGGATGCACTTTCTTGAGCTTCATACTGGGTTCCGTTCACTGCCATTATAAAGCTTGGGAGCATCAGGGTGATTATTAATATAACTCCGAATGTATTCGTCTGAAAGAAGAAAGTCATATACACCTAGAATAGCTTGAGGGTGAGTAAATCATGTGGTTACTTTCATTTCAAAGCGAACTAATCCTAATTTTACTATGAATATGTTAGCCTTAAGGTTATGAATAAGCTGGTGTGTTCCAAAACAATGACAAAATTCGAATTTAGGAGATATAACCATTCAAAACTTAGTCTCTCACTTCCGCTAAAATGGATCACAGATCTTCATGACATCACATCGCACTTCAGCTTCTCATCAAATCTTCTGTCCAATCAAATGTTCTCTAGAATCTGAAGTCCCGCCCCCTCCTACACTATACAGACGCTGAAGCTGCAGCTGAAATCGGTTATTTGCTCACACATTTACTATTTTCTACATGGTGAATGGCACATAGTGCACTATATAGAGAATAGGGAACGATTCAGACTGTAAATATGCTTTCCATTGACGCAAATAAAGTCCGTCTTCGCGTTAGTGTCACGTGAACCGCCACGAGAACACAGAGTGGGTCATATCCACGGACCATGAGTCGGCTCAGATCACAAAAGGTATCGGACCCATTTGAATTCTGCACAGAATGTTGTATTTTAAAGTGATATAGAGGACATTAGGAGGAGAAACTGTTAGAGATTAGAAGGAAACTGACGTTTTACCGAGTTTAACGGCTCTGGCCGAGCTGTGGTATAAACAAAACGCTATTGGCTATTTTTAAAAAGGGGTGGAGCTGTTCGATATGTCCTGCCCTGTCTTCCTGTTTCAGTTGAAATTACATCAACACATTGAATAATGCTGCGCATTCCATGACAGTTCAATGGGCCTTGCTCTTACAATGCGTTAGTGTTTGTGTACTTGCATTTAATATGTTTCTTGGCCCAAATCATCTGATCTGATTCCAGAATCATTCTTTAACATGCACAGAAAGGCATTTACTCTCCTGTCATTTCAAGACTGTGCTTGGCATCCTAGTGTTCTAGTGCTTATGATGACTAGTTGACATAAAGTAAAGTGTGCGTAAATGCACTGGCATGGCTCTTTGACTGTGTGGTAATGCTATGGGTGTAGCCTGGATGCACAGCATCTGATCAGAGTAAACGACGGCCTGGTCTTTTCTTTCTGAGCCTTTTCAGTACGATATTGCCTCTTGCCTGCCCTTGACTCGTGTCACAATGATATATGAGTGTGTAAACTGACAGTATGTCTGCATAGTGCTTCATAAAAGGACGGCGTCTGTATTCGAGATTTATTATCTGACATGCTAGAGGACCGGATGTATGAAACTTCATCATTCGATCCCTGATCATGTGCAAACCGCCCACGCTAATTTTTTTACAATTTTTATTATGTGTATGACTGTCATGTAGCTGTTAAGGTTGAACATTCAAGAAAGGAGTTGAACAGCACCAAATGTTAGGCCATAAAGCAGCTGATATTAGTGTGTGTTTGTGAGTTTACAGCACTCACGATTGAAATGCACCAGCTGACCTCACAAAACAGAAAGTGCCCTCACAGTTTATCTGACCGCATACTCAATATCTGACCAACTGCCTTATAAAACAGCCAGATCCATACTTTAATAACCCAGTTATCTCATAATCCGGTCCGACTAATCAAACCCACCTAATAGCTCACAACCCAGCCGATCGCCTTCAAGTCCAACCCAGAAGTCATAGGAACAACGGCCTGACAACTCACAATCCGACATTTAAAGTACAGACACCAAAAATATATTATTTTCAAATAAACTCTCCATATGAAAAACAGACAATGAACAAAAGCGCCGTCCATGCCGTATAACCAAATGCATAGGCATCAAAAACAACGGTGTTTTCTCAATGGAATTACTGCACATATTTCACCATACATTATAGATTATTTCCCCAGACACATGGATGAGTGCCAAATATAGAAACACCCCCCCAAAAAAGGATAGAAAATAAATAGAAATACCATTTAGAAGAGGACAAATATCATCTCATGGGTTAAAAGTGTACTATTTTCACTCTTAGATCTCATTTAGAGAGTTCCTCTTTATAAAACCGCTAATTATATTAATCATATTTAATATTAAGACAGTAATCTCCGATATAAAAATATCAAATATAAACAGCGATGGGAAACCAGGGAGATTTGAGGATCCTTCACTGTGTATGTTGCGTAGTCCTGCTTCCTGCTAGCTGTCAATCAATATTTGGACACGCCCCCTCAGTTTGTGCATCTCCATGGCTGTAGTTCGCTGGTCGCACTTTATATAGCAGTGTCCCAGAAGACAGTGGTTTGGGTGGAGTATGGAGGGGGCCCGTATTTTTTGCCCCCGTTGGTCTTCTTCCAGCTGGGCAGGATGGGCATGCTGTCCTGCTTGCACAGGGCTTTGTCTGGAGGTCTCTGCCTGGCTTTTATCTCCTTGCACAGGTGACGTTTCTTCTCAATCATCTCCATCATGGTGCTGTCCCCACATGCCCAAGGCATTGGGGGCATCTAATGGGTGGCAAGGGTGAGACAATGTTGGTGCATGCAGAGCTGGCTTTGATTTTGTAGCCCTTATATATATTTTTTCAGTTTGCAAGAGTGAAGCCATTAACGGCGTTCTTTAATAATAAATGATGTGTTTAATAATTCATTTTCATTTAAAGTCAGAGGAGTCAGAATGTATTGCCGTTCAGTTTAATTCTCTCGCACACACGTACCACAGTATCTAAATCGTGTACACGCATATTAAACTGCCCATGCACCTGTACAAACACAGATTAAAACAATAAACACTTAGAGAGGCAACATGAGCACACACCAGAGCTCTGTTACAATACCTAGTGAGCTGACTCATTGCCTACATAGTCAGCTGCCTTTTAAGACAGCATTCTGTTTTGACTGAATAAGCAACTTCATTTGTCATACTAATGGGGCTCCTTATGTAAAGCACTTAAACTTTAGTTTGTTATAATGTTTTTAAGCTAATAAAGTGATACTCTAATAAATTTAAAGTCAAGTTTAAAATTGATTGATGAGCCATGGAAAATTCATGTGCCCTTGTAACCTTTAATCAAAATAACTTCCCCTCCCTCTTGCAGCAACATCATCTCTCTTTTCTGATGACAATCTGTCACTCACATGACATCCAATCAATTCCCCATGGACCAAATCAAGTCCCGCCCTACATTTTTTCTTGTTTGAGAAGCTGTTTGACTCAGATACACATCACAATAGGGAAGAAAAGACTACTGCATCTTCTGTTTCATGCCGACTTTAAAGAGTAGTACAAACATATTCAGTAAAATCTATTTTTAATTGCTATTTGATGTGTTATTATTGTTAACTAAAACTGTTAAAAATTGCTTTTTGTAAGTTAAATAAGTGAAATAAAATATAAATATTAGATTAGACTTAACCTAACCTAAAAAAACAAAATTAGAAATGTTGCCTTGTAAGTAACTGAAGTAAGTTTAAGCTGAAGTACTGAAACGACTAAAACATAAATTACTGCTATTTAGAAATATTTTTAAAAAAATAATAAAAATGACAAAAATCACATAACAAAATTACTAAATCTCAAACAAAAATGAAAATGAAAACTAAAAGTTAATTCAAAATATTTATAAATACTATATTTGTATTTTACGGAGCCCCGGACATGACATGCAGGAAAAAAATAGTAGGCTAAATCGTGCGCACGATTTACTAATTCATTCCCCTTAATTTACTAAATTGTGCGCACGATTTACTAATTCGTTCCCTCAATTTACTAAATTGTGCGCACAATTTACTAATTGTACAAAATAGTAAATTGTGCACACGATTTAGTAAATCGAGGGAACGAAATAGTAAATCGTGCGCACGATTTAATTTTTTTTCTTGCATGTCATGTGCGGGGCTCCGTAGTATTTAAAGGCACACTATGTAATTTTTTGCCACTAGAGGTCGTTTATTCAAAACAAAGGCATAGCTTGATGATGCCTTGATTTTGCGGAATCATGGGAGGTGTTGTCTTCCCATCTACAGCCGGTGGAAAAGAATCGGGATGAGACTTGGGCAGAAATCATATTCATATATGAGATTATTAACGTTACTGTACTGTAGTATGTAGGACAAAGTGCTGTGAGAGCAAAAACGAGGCCGCTGGAGCAATTGCTAATGAGAGACAAGCGTGACACATGTCTCGAGAGCAGCGGAGCTTTTATTATGTCGCATGTGGGGTAACGCAGCGCTTTTTTATCATATTGGATACATTTGTTTGTTGAAAGTTGTTATAGTGCTACTCTGTGTTCGCTCGGCGGCTATTATGAGACACTTGTTGCACACTGCAATAAGCTAGATCGATATTAGGCATGGTAAAACATGGTACTCGTGGTAAATCAAGAAAACAAGATTTAAACATTAAGTCTTGTTGTGTTGAGCTATATAACAATGATTAGTTTTCTGTCGATAAATGTGTCCAAACAGTTGCTCACATGTCTAATAAAACACATAATATATTAAAGCGTCTTTGGTGTTTCCATGGTTTCTACAAAATAAAACAAGAAATCGAGGGTAATGTGGGTATGGTGTCATTGATAGGTCCGTGTCCTTGTTAAAATTGGTTATTTCTGTAAAACTGGTCATTTCTCTGTATTTAAACATTCTTGGAAACATTTGGGATAATGTAAGTACTCAAGTCAACCAAATATATAACATTGTTCTAGTGGTTTTTGGATATTTTAATCCAAAGATCTTACATATTGTGCCTTTAAATAATACTAAAATATCACATATTTGAGGTTATTTATAATAAGAATACATGCAATGCTGCCTTAAATTTTGGGCAAACCAAGGTTTTAGGAGACAACATAGTAAAGTTGCCTAAAAAAATGAGGTTTTACTGACTAGGTTTTGTAACAGAGCATATACTTCAGGCATGCACACACACACCCACACACAAGTACACACATACACATACAGCACACACACACATTTGTGCTTTTGAGGAAGCAGCAGATAGACACAGAAAGTACAGTGGACGCGGAAAAGAAGACATAATTTTGACAAGGTTTTATTTGGATTTTGCTTTGTTGGGGTTAGTTTTATCCCTCGATTTTAAGATTTATTTGGGTTAGTTCAATTACAGTTGCTAACAATCAAACACACAACTGGGGAGTGAGAGTATATCAGACATACTAAACATACTAAATGTGTTTTGTGTTATAATATTCTGAGTGTAATCGTATGGCTATACATTGTGTAATTTATGTATGTTTTGTATTTTATATTATTATTACTGGAGTGGGTGTATTCACAGTAGCTTTCATCAGTTGTGATATTAAGAACATGCCTTGGTGAGTTTGTGTAGTGAGCTGTGTAACTGACTCCCCAGTCTCTGTGAAAGACGTTGAAAACAGAATCATTATTACAGGATTTTTGTACATAATACAGTGTAGCTCTAAAAACCTGCTCAAATAAGGCCACAAAGACAAATAAGAGAGAGCATATGACATGTCTAGATACATATATACACACATCAAACAGCCTGTAACTGTTTTTTTATTTTATTTTTTATTTTATTTAAAGTGGTACTTTACTCATGGCACTTTTTTTATTAAAGATTTTAAGCTTATATAAAGTAAACGTGATTAAAACAGGAAAAATATATAGGTGTTCTATATATCAAATAAATATAGCCTTGTGAGCCTATAGAAAAAAACCCCCACAATTTTAATATTTTTAATCATTTGGCAGCCTTGAAGGGTTAGTTCACCCAAAAATGAAAAATCTGTTATTATTAATTACTCACCCTCGTGTCGTTCCAACCTGTAAGACCTTTGGAACACAAATTAAGATATTTTTGATGAAATCTGAGAGCTCTCCGTCCCTCCATTGACAGCTATGCAGCTACCACTTTGACGCTTCAAAAAGTTCATAAAGAGATTGTAAAACTAATCCATATGAATTGAGTGGTTTAGTCCAAATTTTCTGAATTTTCTGCGACTTTATATGATGAACAGATTGAATTTAGGCTTTTATTCACATATAAACATTGATCAGCGAACATAAACAGAAGCTTAACTGAACCTGCTTGACGTGTGAGAACAAACCTCTCGCTGAAGCTCAAATGTGCTGCGTAACACACGAGAATGAACCTCATTGGTTCTCACACATCAAGCAAACATGCTTGAGCTTCTGTTTACCACAACTGATGTGTGCATTGATGAATGTGTGAATAAAAGCCTAAATTCAATCTGTTTATCATATAAAGTGATCGAGTCTCTTCAGAAAATTTTGACTAAACTACTCAATTCATATGGATAAGTTTTACAATCTCTTTATGAACTTTTTGAAGCATCAAAGTGGGAGTTGCTTAGACTGTCAATGGAGGGACAGAAAGCTCTCAGATTTCATCAAAAAGATCTTCATTTTTGTTCCGAAGATGAAGGAAAGTCTTAAGGATGTGGAACGACATGAGGGTGAGTAATTAATGACAGAATTTTCAAAATTTTTGGCTGAACTAAACCTTTAATATATGTATATATGCACGCCATTTTGTCTGTTCTGTTATGATTCGGGCAGTACCGTAAGTCCTGGGGGTATTTTGAGGAAACAGTCAATATTTCAATTAATTTGGTAAATAAGTCATGATGATGTCTATGCTTTGAATTTGGGATCCCAAATTAATTTCCCATTTTATGGCATTAACAGCTTCTGTGTTTGATGTCTGTACATCTGAGGGACCCAACCACAACATCTGAAACACTGTGATAGAGTCGAGACACAGACTGAGGATGCTGCTGGTCGAGAGTAAAGCTGTCCGCCGGCGCTCTGAAGAGCTTCTCATTCAGTTTCAGATCAGTTGAACCTTTTCTCAAGTGCTAAAACTGCCTGATACATAAAACCCTGATTGTGGATCTCTTGGCATAAACTCACAGAGGACGAATTAAATGCGAGAGCCTCTTCAGAGCACGATGGGAAGGCAGCCCTGATCTGGACCAAACACAAACAGCACACACATACGCATCTACATAGACAGACGATGAATGCCGTGAGCCAAACGAAATGCACGGCAGCAGAAGCAGCAGACAGAATAGGATATACACACAGCAGTGGGGTCAAAGGTCAAAGACATGAAGGTACTGCCGGGCAGATCGACAGACACGGAGACAGGAACCGAACTCCACACGCATGCGATCTCTCGCTCATTCTGAGGAATAATCGGGTTGTACCTGGAACGGGGTCCCGCACTGTTGGGCGGAGGCATCGGGTGCGTGTCTTTGGGGCGTTCCCACAGGGGACGGGACTCCTGACGTGGATGCGGAGCGACCAAGTTTACACCCGGCTTTTGTTTCTAAAAAGGAAGAGAATGTGTTAAATGAGTATCTAAAATCGGCATCCTTTTTATCTGCTTATCTGTGACATGGACAGGACTCACCCCCAAGCATGGTGGTCGGGCTGATGGAAGAGCGGCCAAACCGACTGGGCGTGGCTGTGGGTGTGGCTGATTGTCCTGTGGGCGTTTCCCAATCCTGTGATTTCGGGGAAGAGCTACGAAGGGCTCTGTCCCTACTGTCACTTCTGCCTTTACTTTCACCTAGAAGAGAGAAAAAGAGGTAGAGATTTCAGTATGCAGTATAAGTATATCTGTTTTTATGAGAATGATTGCAGTTTCTTGGTAGTTTGTGGTAGTTCTGCAGTATAAATATATTACTGCTAGGTGTCACTAATGAGCCAAAATAACTTAACTCCTTGAGATTTTTTTTTTTAAAGCTCTTACATGTCTTAAAAAAGGCAGTTGCTAATGGCTAATTGGAACTACAGAGGTTATCTGGGACATTAAACGTCATCACGGCAAACATTAAGTTAAGGTCTTGTGACCACAACGTAGTTTGTTTATAGACTACAATCCAATAATACAAAAGCCAAGGGGACCAGGGTGATGGTAACTTCTGGGTTGGACTGCAAAAACATGTCATCACTGCAGCACTGTATAGTTTATTCTGCACAATATGCAAGTAGTATGCTAGCATTCAATTCAATTGAGCTATTAAATTACAAAGTTGCTTGTGTAATGAACATAGTTAGTATTCAATAAATATTGAAAATTAAAAGATGTTTTACACATTACCTATGCTTAAACTTGACATCTCTTTGTTTTTATACTCCATCCTTTCATCTTTCATACAGTCAATCCCTTCATCTTTGTATTTTCCATTCCATTTCTTTCTTAATCTCTCTCCCCTCACAGGGGATCCATTAGCAGTCACATTCATCACGTCTTTCACTGGCTCTGAAGACATTAGGGAAATTGCTTTACTAACAGATGAAAGCTTTTCAATTATTTCAGCTGGCAAGAGTATCTGAATGCGTATCTGTATCGTCCTTATAGATGTGTGCTTAGCTATATTGTCTGACACTTATGGGCGTATGTATTGAAGGTGACATCAGACTATGTCATCAGTGTGTGTGTGACTGAAGCCTTATGCTAATAAAAGTCATGAGCTACTTCAGTTCATTTCAGTTCATGCAGCATTGCAACTAGGGTTGCAAAACGTCCTGTATAATACAGAATCTCTCAATTCTTTATATCTCGCACTTCCGAGTTTATAACTCACGATTCTTACTCACAATCTCACTTTATTTCTTGCAGTTCCGAGATTTATACATAGATATAAACTCACGTTTGCAAGAAAAAAAAATCAGTGTAGTCTGACTCCTGAACGAATGACTCTTATGAGTCGGTTCTTTAAGTGAATCATAAACACACAGTAAAGTGCAACCAGTGTAGTCCGACTCCTAAACGAATGACTCTTATGAGTCGGTTCTTTAAGTGAGTCATAAACGCACTGTAAAGTGCAACCAGTGTAGTCCGACTCCTGAACATATGAGTCGGTTCTTTAAGTGAATCATAAACACACAGTAAAGTGCAACCAGTGTAGTCCGACTCCTGAACGAATGACTCTTATGAGTCGGTTCTTTAAGTGAGTCATAAACACACAGTAAAGGTGCAACCAGTGTAATCCGACTCCTGAACGTATGAGTCGGTTCTTTAAGTGAATCATAAACACACAGTAAAGGTGCAACCAGTGTAGTCCGACTCCTGAACGAATGACTCTTATGATCCGGTTCTTTTAGTGAATCATAAACATACAGTGAAGTGCAACCAGTGTAGTCTGACTCCTGAACAAATATTATTTATATATATATATATATATATATATATAATAGAGAGAGAGAGAGCGTGTGTGTGTATATATATGCATGTACAGTGTGTTTGTGTTTTCATAAAAGAAACTGAGAGTGTCCCTTCTATCGTCTGTTGACGTTGGTAATGTTAGCTTATTTTGCATTCTGGTCTCAAATAGCTCCTCAAAAACCTTCTTTGCCGTACTTTATCTCTCTGGAAACACACACACACACACACGCGCGCGCGCTGTTGTCTGGCCACGTCTGCTGAAATCCCATTAGTCTGTGGTGTCCTGCTCCATTAGTCTACATTTAATTAGTGTCCACTGTCATTAGCGTTGGGCGCTAATGCTAAGACTGCGACAAATTTATCATATTTACTTATTAACATGCACACAGTCAATGCCTGGATATGGCCTGCTTAAACACTCATCTGTCCGTATGTGTGTGTGAATGGGAGTCCATTAGTGGAGGGGATTTTAGGTGTGTGTTGGCAGGAGTGTGTTCTTGTCGGTGTTCACAGGGTCAGACTGTTCGACAAGGCTCCTCAGCTAACAGCGGCCAACATAGAAACATGTTCTCCTCATCCAGTTAGAGTGAAATGCCAAGCCAAATACCTTTTGGCACTCAGATGTAATGGACACAAACTACACCACTGAAACAAGACTAAAATGCACAGCAGGAGAGAGCCAAACAAGTGAAAGGTTGTAGTTTATCTCCAAGGTCAGTTTCTTTTTTAGGAATCTAAAGATCAGCAGCCGATTGCACCAAACCTCTTGAGACAAACTTTAGAATTACAAATAAGGCACTTTTTTTTTTTTATCTTAAAGGGATGGTTCACCCAAAAATGAACATTTTGTCATCATTTACTCACCCTCATGTTGTTCCAAACCTGCATGAGTTTCTTTCTTCTGTTGAACACAAAAGAAGATATTTTGAATAATGTTGGTAACCAGACAGTTGATGGCACCCATTGACTTCCATAGTATTTTTTGCCTACTATGGAAGTCAGTGGGTGCCATCAACTGTCTGGTTATCCACATTCTTTAAAATGTCTTCTTTTGTGTTCAACAGAAGAAAAAAACTTGTACAGATTTGGAACCACTTAAGGGTGAGTAAATGATGACAACATTTTCATTTTTGGGTGAACTATCCCTTTAAGGCATTTACTGCAATCAGGCCCAGAGGAGGGGAGAAACAGAAGACATAAAGTCACACTGTGAGATATAAAGTTGCAAAAGTGAGATAAAAAGTCCCATTGCAAGATATAAAGTCCCATTGTGAGATATAAAGTCGATATTACAAAACAATAAAGTAACATTTACAAGATAGAAAGTTACAACCAGGAAAAATAAAGTTGCAATTACTTTTTATTTTATTTTATTTTATTTATTTTTTTTTTACAGTGAGAAAAAACAGACTTCCATAGACGAGACTGAAACAGTTACTTTAAAATAGATTTAATGTTAAATGATGTTATGATATGTTGATTTGATGTTAAAAAGATTTCTAAAATGTTACATATTTAAAAAAAAAAAAATTAATTTCAGATATTTAAGAAACAGCTTTTTGTCTTCTCTTTGTGAGTGATGAGAGTGCAAGGAATATGGTTATTTATTTTTAACAATGTGGATAATGTCTCAGTTGAGCTTTATTTATTTGTATTCGGTATTTTGCTGTGGATTCTTTGGTAAATTATTCGCATTTCGGCGCAGGCTTTGCAAACAGACTTTTACGATATGGACTCGACAGTAATGTGACAACATGTAAGTAACTGTGTTAATTCTAATGCCTGATCTGATATGTAATGATTCATGTACAGTCAGATGTTCTTTGTCTATGTGTCAGTAAGTCTGTTATTTAAACGGTTATTAAATTATAGAAAGCGATCAAAGAACGCTCCCTTTACAATCACTGGAGCTGTCAATCAAACAGCGCGAGTTTATCAGTGACTCGCACCAAAACTCCCGTTTTATTCAACGAATCTCTTAATTAAATCGCGTTTGCACTGTTATGATGAAAACATTCGTTAGTGTAGTGAAATATGTCTCAACTGACCATTTGTGATTGGCTCACCTGAATCAGGCCTTAATAGGTGTAAACAGGGCTAGTGATGTCATAAAGAAGTTGTGGAAGTGACAGAATCCATGATGCCACAGAGGCAGAATGGAATAGAAAAAACAATGTCATAAAAGAGCTCTGAAACTGCCAGAATTAAATTGTCATAATGGAAACTATAATACTATGTATGTAAGTTGCACTGGAGCCAGTTTGTCGCTGTTTAATGGCACAATCTTGGAAGATCTTGAACAGAATTTCTTCTCAATCATATTGACTGTTTTCAGCCTGACTGAGAACCTGATCTGCCATTATGATTCGTGTTACTCAGATCAGCTCTCTATGTCACAGCAGGGCACGATGTAAGCACTTCTGTGCCTTTTAAATTATGCTAATGTATGCCAACCTCAGAGCTATAATGATGAGGAAATATATTAAATGCGTGGGATCATTATTAGTATATGCTAATGTAACGTTAGAGTATGTGAAGTTACTCAGACACTTACATTTTAGAAACTATTAAGCTATTCAGTGCTGCAGGGAAAACACTATTGAATTTAAATACAGCTGCATACATTATGGCTTAACAGTAGACTTCTGTCTGTTAAGGCATATTTAGAGCTATTTATGGGCACTGTAGGGCATAATAAAAACAAACTCATATCACATTTAAATTAGACTGATAATTAAGTCAGATTAATGCACAAACACTATTGCGTGCCACTTGACACTGGCACAGATTCAGACTCTGTATGTCTTTCTGGCGCCGAATGGTGTCATGCTGAGTTGTAGTAGAAATCCCTAACAGGATTTGGACCAGGATAACTGGCCTGAACAGGAAGAGCTCAGTCTATGATTGTTTTATCTCTAAATGGGTATTTCTGAAAATACCCAATTACAGCCAATTACGTGAAGTTTAAGACTGACTTGGCAGCTTTTTATATGAGATCTGTAGAGATGAAGAAAGAAGGTTTCTTCAATCAATGGATGACTATTTTTTTTACACTATTGCTGCTATTGAGGTGGGATACGGGTAAGGTTAGGGTCAGGTTTGGTGGTATGGGTAGGTTTAAGGGTGGGTTAAAAGGTAAGGGATTTATATATATTAAAAGTTTGAAGCTAGAACATCTGGAAGGTTTTTGACTCACTTATAAGACTAAATCTGAATGTGAGATCATGATCAGTTTCCGTTACACATGGCCACATCCGTGTATCTTAGCAGAGTGATGTTGAGCTGTAAATAGATATTGGTGTGTTCTGGATCACTGTGACAGATTCTTCACTATCTCTCTGTCTTTTCTCTCTGTGTGTCAGGCAAACACACATGCACATACTAATGCCGGCAGCCTGTTAATCTCACACACCTCCACACTCTGTCAGGCACGAAGCCCAAGTCACAGATCCGTGGAAGACATACTGACAGGAGGTGCCTGTGTGTGTTTGTGTCTCTCTGCTGGACTGGGTAGCGTAAAATTGACTGTGATAGACAGACTGACCGGCTTCTGTGTGTGTTTTGTGTACCTGTGCAGCGTATACTTGTCATATTGAAGTGAGGTTGGGTTTGACTTTTTATGACGGTATGTAAAGAATATGAAATTGTAAATGTGTGAGTGTATTTGTGTGCATGTGTGTTGAGGGATCAACATGAAAGCCTTGACTCATTAGTCTGTTAAGTGTTTCAGAATGATTTTAATCACGATTTGAAAGGCTCGTGAGAAAGCCATTCAACAACCCTTGCAACGCAACAATCCGGCGACCTTCACAATCAACAGTGAGCTTGATTTGAAGAGGCTCAGTTTGGTATTTAAGAATCTGGGTCATTTTCTCGCTCTCTCTGTCCTGTGCACTATAAGCATGTTCAATAGTCTGTGCGTAGGTTGATCGCTCAATTTTTTATCTCTGAACGGGCTCAAACACACACACTCTTGCAAACAGACACACCTGGGGTGATGGAAGTGGACCGTGGAAATAGGACATGAAAGCCATCTCTCCTCCACACACGGGAAAAAATAACACTGGAAAAAAGTCCTTAGCTGCAGCTCTCAAGACGATTACACAGGCTCTTTAAGCCCAATCAGGCTTTGCTCTATGAGACAACATCCCTCACTTTGAAGTTGTAACTGAGATGGCTACCAATCGCCTCCAGATATCTCTCAGTTAACCCTAACAGTTCCAGTGTTTGCAGAGTTTAAAATGTGTGGATCTCATTAATTGAAGGCTTTAGTACTTTTTCTTGATTGCTTATTTGATTGCTTATATGTCGATAAGCTGACGATTATTTAATTATTATAAAACGGTTAGTTCCTGTCCTTGATTCTGATTGGTCAATAGCTGTGTTTTATTCACGATAAAACACGGGTATGACCGCTTCACCCAACGGTTCTGTATATCACTACACAACACCCTTAGCAACCACTCTTAGCAACGTAAACTGTTTGTTCTCATTTGATATTGTTCATTGAAGCTTACTGTATTATGTAGAAGAGTATTGTGTGAAAGAGATCGAGTGAGTGAGTTTATTACCCGCATTCAGATTTAGCATTTTCCTTCAGGTCAGTCCTATGTTCATAATAAAAAATCTGTTTAAATGTTCGATGTATTATCTTGTCCTTTTAACAGTTAAGGGGTTTTCCCGTGACTGACAGCGCTAGTCAAAGCATTTGTCAGTGGCGTCTTGTTAAGTGTTCACAACAATTCAGTCTTTTCAATGTAAAAGTCTTTGCTACTGACTGACACACTCAGACAGTCTTTGCTGCCATCTAATGGCGTAATAATGTAACTTCTGTTGCTGTTCACGGTCAGGGACTGTTTTTTCCTGCGGAAGGAAGGCTTTTAGTGATTTTACTTCATGAAAGTTGCACTGATACATATTCTTGGATTTAATATTTGTATTGTGTGGTAACCGTTTTATAAAAGTAATAAGGTACTCGAGGCTAGTGCTGTATCGTGAATAACTCCGCTTCGCATTGTGCCAAACAACGCCCTTTAGCCTTGACTTATTCACGATACAGCACAGCCTCTCGTACCTTATTGCTTACATATTCCGTGTTCAATACAAGTTAAAGGCACAATATGTAATTTTTCGCCACTAGAGGTCACTTATTCAAAACAAAGGCATAGTTTGATGATACCTTGATTTTTGCGGAATCGTGGGAGATGTTGTCTTCACGTCGGACGAGACTCGGGCAGAAATCATATTCATGGATGAGCTAATGTATTAAAGATTTATTAACATTACTGTAGTATGAAGCAGGGTGTGGCTGAAAGCCGTTGGAGTGGAATGAGGTCGTTGGAGTGATTGCTAATGAGAGACAAGCGCGACACATGGCTCGAGAGAAGTGGAGCTTTTATTATGCCGCAGACAACCGCTTCCACTTCTTTCGGTCATGCGTATGTGGGGTAACGCAGCGCTGTTTTATCATATTATTAGATACATGTTGAAAGTTGTTATAATGCTGTACATTCACTCGACGGCTACTATGAGACACTTGTTGCACACTGCAGTAAGCTAGATCGATATTTGGTAAAACATGGTACTCACTGTAAATCAAGAAAACAAGATTTAAACAAGACTTGCTGTGTTGAGCTATATAACATGATTAGTTTTCTGTCGATGAATGTATCCAAACAGTTGCTCACCTGTCTAATAATAAAACACATACCCCCGGTTTCACAGACAAGGCTTAAGCTAGTCCCAGACTAAAATGCATGTTTGAGCTGTTTTAACTGAAAGTAACGTGCACTGACATATTTTAAGATATTTAAGCTATTGTTTTGTCTCAAGATGCATACCAGTAATGTTTTTTTCTAGAGTACATGTATAAAAGCTACTTAAATACCCTAATTGAACTATAGCTTAATCCTGGCTTAGTCTAAGCCCTGTCTGTGAAACCGGGCCATAATATATTAAAGCGTCTTTGGTGTTTCCTTGGTTTCTACAAAAATAAAATGAGGGTAACGCGGATATGATGTCATTGATAGGCAATGCACGCTATTTTTGCATATTTTTAAACATTCTTGGAAACATTTGGGATAATGTGAGTACACAAGTAAACAAATATATAACATTATTCTAGTGGTTTTTAGGTATTTTAATCCAAAAATCTTATATGTTGTGCCTTTAAACTCAATCAACAGCTCATTTACCTCCATTGTAAGTGTCTCACTGTAACCTAGATTCTTTATTTTTAAAAGAAAAAGAGGGAAAAGTTGAAATTTTTGTGGTAATCATCATTTCAAGAAATATGTAAAAGTTGGGGGAAATGCACAGTTAAATATCCTATTATATTGTATCTAATATCAACCTATTAAAAAATCTCCGTAACCACTATGGTACTTTTCAGTAACACTATTGTGTATATATTATTATCTTCTTCTTATTACCCAGCTGGTAAACTGCTGCTGCTAACATGCTTCAATCTTTTAATTTCAATTGAAAGACATCTAAAAGTTGCATAATTTACACTGCTTTTAAAAAGTTTTGGGTCATGTTTTCCACAAAAAATATTAAGCAGCACAAATGTTTTTAACAATGATGATAATAAGAAATGTTTCTTGAGCAGCAAATCAGCATGTTAGAATGATTTCTGAAGGATCATGTGACACTGAAGACTGGAGTAATGATGCTGAAAATTCAGCTTTGCGTCACAGGAATAAATTACATTTTAAAATACATTAAATTTGATAACAGTTATTTTAAATCTTAATAATAATTCAGAATATTACTGTTTTTACTGTATTTTTGATCAAATAAATGCAGCCTTGATGAGCATAAAAGACTTTTTTCAAAAAAACTGACCCCAAGCTCTTTTTTTTAATTTGGTTACACATTTAGAGCATTTATAACATTTTCACTCACCATCTGCTGACTCTTTGTTCTTGCGGCTTCCAGAACCTTTCTTCAGCATGTTGCGTCCGGAAGAGAACAAGTTGCTGAGCTCATCCAAAGGACTGGTTGGTGTACGACAGCCTCGACCTCCAGACCCTGAGCTTGAACCCGAAGCAGTGGAGACATTTTGCATGGAGCCCCCATGCACACTAGAGGAATTCGAGAGCCGGCCACTTTCACGTGATCCATGTGGAACTCCAGAAGCGCTGCGCGGAATCGTCCCGGTCATAAGAGCATCATACGGCGGGGGGCGCTTCAGGGTGAGTGGTGTTAATGCACGACCCATACTGACGGGGGACGGGCAGGCGGAGTGGCTCCGTGGGTACCCGTGTGCCGCAGACGACCCACCGCTTTTGTACAGAGCAGATGGCAGGGGTGGAGCGGAGGACCGTCCTGATGCTGTGATTGTTTGTTGCTCCTTAGTCTCTGCTGACTTCTTATGATGATGATGGTGATGATGATGATGGTGGTGGTGGTGTTTACCAGACGCCTGCTGTGCCTCCAGCTGTGGTCCGGGATCAGCGCTAGTTGGGGATGCACCAGGTTTAACAAATCCGACGTTCTCCAACATGGGCAGTTTGGTGACATCCAATGGAGTAAGAGGAGATTCGTCAGAGTTGGGGGAACACTGGGCTGGTGCAGGTGGGAATACTAGTAGAGGAGGGCGGTGGGAAAGCAAATTCGGGAACGGGGCGGGAATGTCACAGAGTGAACCACGTGGAGTGGTGGGTCGTGTGAGTTCTACTTCCGGCACCAACGGAGTGGGACACTGCTCCCATCGTGACTGGCCGTGGTCTAAGGATGAAGGTAAATCGTCATAGGCAGGATATTTCATCTCCTCATACACACTTTCACCTTGGTCATCCTCTTCATCGGCATTAGCTCCGGAAATTCGACTGAAGTCTCGTAAGATATTCCCCACCATCTCTATATAAACAGGCTCCGCCTCATCATCAGTGGCAGGGGCGGGGCTTTGATTCTGAGACGCCTGACTTCTTTTTGTGTTGTCGTGGCAGAGAGGCAGACTTAACCTTGCTGCTGTGGTTTTGAATGTAAGACTCGTCAAAGGATGTGCTGAGCTGCGTGTTGGGATTGCGTTTGGGTTTGGGCGGAGGCATGCGACGGTACTCCTCACTGCAGGGGCGGGATTTAGATGCTGTGGGCAAGAGAACGGAAATGTTTAGAAACATGGATTCTTCACATTTCACGGAAAAAATGTGTTTACATTCTAAAATGATGGTAGAGAAATAATGTTGCTTGTATACTGACCCCAAATTAGTATATTTATAATCAATATTTATTTGCCATCTTGCATAAATGCATTTTGAGATACATGTAGAAGAACAGGTTCTTTTAGCTCTATACTTAATAATCATCTCATGTAGTTAGAAATGGAATTCAACAGTACAACTAATATAAAGTAGCAGAAGCATAAAAGTAAAGTACTGCAGTATAGTAAGGTGTCAACCGAGTGTCATTGTGGTCATGGCTTAGCAAAAGGCTAGCCATGTCAGCGTGTATTAGTTTTAATGTCAGTGCTAACCCACAAAGCCGTATGGGGCTGCACAGGGCCATTACTGTTCTATTGTGCATGTGATCGTCTTTGATGCTTCACGTTTTATTCGTTCTGCTCGCATCACGTCCCACCACTGCCCTCTCAGTACAGTCACTAATCCTGAATGTGTGTGGTTATGAAGTGAGTTAATAGGCTTCTCCAAGGACTTTTTAGTGAGAATAGAGTTTAACACTCTGCTTGAGACAGGATTAATTATACACAGTTGAGCTACCAGTGCTGAGAAACGAAAGAAACAGGCTGTGCTCGGTGTGTGTGCAGCTGTGTTCTGATTCACAGGCTCCCAAACGGTTTTCTTCCTGCACACAGAGTAGGGATTATCTGCAGAAGTTCACTTTTTAGGCTATAATGACAAAATATACTTGTGTAAATAAATATATTATATACTGTATTTTTTAAAATTAATATATTATATTAATATATATATATATATATATATATATATATATATAATAAATTACATAAATTACAAAGTTATATTAAATAATATGTAATGTGTGTGTATGTATATATTACATATTATTTTATTTTATATTATGTATTATAAAATGGATAGTTCCTGTCCTTTATTCTGATTGGTCAATAGCTGTGTTTTATCAAAGTCCCTTTAAGACAAGTCATTTCACTCGGTGGCCATCTTTGAAACGCCTCTCGGGCATTCAAGTGCAGCTCCTATCTCTTTGAATGGGGAAACATCAAATTCTCCAAAGCTTTTTTGCCAAGCTTTCGATTAAATTTCATATTTGAAATCACCAATGAAATCTGACAACAACTGTCTCATAAATTTTGTTTTAAAACGCTCTAATCATGACAAAAAAAAAAACGGTATAATTCAGGCTAGAAGCTAATGCGCGTGCGCCTCTCTTGTGCCTCATTTCGGAGGCGCGCGTTTGACTGTTTCTATAGGAACCGGAGCTTCTAACGGCCGCTGCTGTGACGTGATGACTTTACCAGTCGGCGATTGGCTCTTATTTAGAATGCGGGACTTATTCTGCCATATTGCGCATTGCACTTTCTCCCATTCAAAACAATATGAGTGACATGTCCTGTGTTATTCTATAGTCTTTGGTTTTATTCACGATAAAACACGGCTATGACCGCTTCACCCAATGGTTCTGTGTATCACTACACAACACCCTTAGCAACCACTCTTAGCAACGTAAACTGTTTGTTTTCAATTGATATTGTTCATTAAAGCTTACTGTATTATGTAGAAGAGTGAGCGAGTTTATTACCTGCATTCAGATTTAGCATTTTCCTTCAGGTCAGTCCTATGTTCATAATAAAAAATATGTTTAAATGTCCGATGTATTATCTTGTCCTTTTAACAGTTAAAGGGTTTTCCCGTGACTGACAGCGCTACTCAAAGCATTTGTCAGTTGCGTCTTGTTCCGTGTTCACAACAATTCAGTCTTTTCAATGTAAAAGTCTTCGCTACTGACTGACACACTCATAAAGACAGTCTTTGCCGCCATCTAATGGCGTAATAATGTAACTTCTGTTGCTGTTCACGGTCAGGGACTGTTTTTTCCGGTGGAAAGAGGCTTTTAGTGATTTTACTTCATGAAAGTTGCATTGATAGATATATTTTTTGACTTTAATATTTGTATTGTGTGGTAACCGTTTTATAGAAGCAATAAGGTACTCGAGGCTAGTGCTGTATCGTAACATAACAATATGTAATATATTATATATTTAAATTTATTAATAATATTTTAATAGTGTATATATATAATGCAATTTACATGTTGTTGTTTTTTTTTATGAAATCTAAATGGTATGAGACTTTTCTTGCCATACTTCATACTTCAGTGCAATAAAATTGAAATAAAAAAATAAATTTGTTATAATATTCATTTTATAATAAATCCAAAAGCAAAACACACGAAAAGAACAATAAAAGGGAGTGGAAATGGCAAATGAGTGGTCCTCTGCAGCCATCTACTGGTTATATTGGTAATTTCATGTTACTTTCATGTTAAAATTAAGTGTGTTTGTGACAGAAGTTAATTTTACTGCACAAACATAGTTATGGTGTTTAAAACATTACATGTGCTTTTTTACACACATACTGCCAATCTGGACAGTTACAGTAATATAAAGTTTGTCTGTATCCTTAATGAATATTAGCTGGTTATTTAAAATGATCAGAAATTAATTCAGTATTCAGGGATTGACTTGATAGCTAGCATAAAACTTACTGTATTGTTCATGCCTACCCTAGTATAAAAACAATATATTAAATTCTTTTTTTTTTTTTTTTTTTAAATCATACCCTCATTGAGGCCTGAGCCCCCCTAATATTGAAATCCTAGAATGGCCTCTGCTGAATACTCTGTGAAGTACACTTTGCAGGGCACTATCGGGCAGTTGGAGTGTGCTACTGTCAGTAACTGGCGATGTTAGCTTGTAGAGATGCTAGGCTTTGCTTTCTGTATGTGGTGGGAGCAGTTCATGGAATAATCAAACAGGCAGTTTCCTACACTGGCGGGCTGTGAGAAAAACTAGAGTGGAGAAAACTAGGTCATTTTAACTTCATGAATGAATTTATTCCTGACTAATCATCTCAGTGGAAAGCGACTGTTTCAATTTCTCTTCCGCCCTCCCCCTCTTGTTTACTCACTCATGCTCCATCTTTCTGTCATTTCTCCCCACATCACCCCGGCTGGGCTCAGTGAAGGGCAACTTGACTGACCCGTTTCCTCCAGCAATGGCAGGGCATTGTGTGTGTTTGTATTTGTGTCTATTAGTGTGTCTCTTCCCAACAGCAAGCACAAGTAATAG
Source organism: Ctenopharyngodon idella (assembly GCF_019924925.1). Classification (NCBI taxonomy): domain Eukaryota; kingdom Metazoa; phylum Chordata; class Actinopteri; order Cypriniformes; family Xenocyprididae; genus Ctenopharyngodon; species Ctenopharyngodon idella. The sequence goes on from NC_067234.1 coordinate 13,419,255, forward strand.
TTAATGGGGCAGCATGGGATGTATGCTAATTTTTAATCTCCCGTAAAGCTGGCTGAAGCTATAATTACGTCATTCTCTAGAGACTCTGGATCCCTGTGTGTGTGTGTGTGTGTGTGTGTGTGTGTGTGTGTGTGTGTGGATGGCGTTTTGTTATATAAAGGACATGACAAGGGTTTATATCAGCTTTGTGGTTGAACTCTGTGATACACAGATGAAAAGTCAGCAAGAATGACTAAATGATTTAACTTATCATTTAGAGAAAGATTACAGTACCTCACACAAGTGACAGAAAGAGGACAGAGTGGCTCGCATTCTCTCAGCAATTTTACACACAAACTTGTACACCTTGCAAGAGCCTCCCATATACTTCTGATATAAATAGCAACTGCCATTGTGTGTGAAGTTAAAGATATGGCGTTTCAGAGATTTTTGTTAGTAATGATTTGGGAAAATAGTACTGCTGTTGTTTAGCAAATGGTTAGGTCTCATTTTTTATGGTTGGCGCCGATGCCCCCTGCTGCAGAAGCAGAATCCTGTCTGGTGTGTGGGCATGTGCTTGTGGAAAGCATGTTAATGTGAGTGTGTGTACCTGGTATTCCTAAATGTCTCAATGAGGAAAACAGCTCCTAAATCAAGTTTTTTGAAAATGTAAAACTGCAGAAAGTTTTCTGTGATGGGTAGGTTTAGGGGTAGGGGATAGAATATACAGTTTATACAGCATAAAAATAATTGTCTATCGAAAGTCCCCATAAAACACGGGAACCAGTATGTGTGTGTGTTTGCGCGCGTGTGTTATAAGTGAATTTGATGTCTGTGACACGGCAAAATATAGGGCACTGTGTTCCAGAGGACAGCAGGTGCATGATGTACCTTCCCCTCACAGCACATCCATCTCTCTCTATCTCTCTTTGAAGCAGAAACCGCCTCATGATGTTTCCCATTAGAGGATGTAGCAAATGCTCCATCTCTTATCTAGTATTACACTGCTGATTTAATATAGATGTTTATCTGTGTTTGTGTGTGTATGATAATGCACTTATATTGATTTCTCTCTAAATTAGAGGTGAAATAGTCCTCGCCAATGAGATATACAGCACAGATATACGCCTATAGGGACACCAGATGCCACATGTCATTAAGTTTAATACGATGCTGTTTAAAGAACATTGGTTATGATTTATTAAGGTTTTGCATGTATGTCACTAGCTCTCTCTCTCTATCAGTGTTATATATAGGACATACATGTTCCCTTGACACTAGGTCAGCATAGAGGATAACACTCACTAACGTGCACATGCTCACGCTCACAGGGATCAAATAAAGGAAGAAACAGGGATATAATCAGAGTGCTCAATCAGAGATGTGTACCACATTTTTTAAAAATATGGCACTACTACACTTCCAAGCTTTTGTATCAAATAATACCAAGGTTTTGGACATGTACCATGGTAGATATTAATGTACCATGGTTTTACCATCTGATACCATCACTGTACCATGGTACCACCATAGTATTTTTTGTAAGAGGAATCACATAGAGGAAAAAAGAGATATAATCAGATTTATGTAGATGGTATTACCATGTTTTTGTCTATGTAGCATTGTTTTACCATGTTTTTGGAACATTTAAGTATAGTATACTTAGTATAAGTACCTTGTATATAATATCATGGTAAATGTGCATGGTAGTCAATCAGTACTATATATATATATATATATCAAAGTACCATGGTTTTACCATCTGATACTATCATTGTACCACGGTATCACTAAAAACTGTGTTTTTGGACATATTTATGCCATGGTATTGACTGTATTGAAGTACCTTGTATGTAAAAATACCATGTACTGTATATAAATATAGTATTCATTCAGTACTGTGGTATTTATCAAAGCACAATGATTTTACCATCTGATACTATAATGGCAAAACCATAGTATTTTTTTTTTTTTGTATGAGGAATCATATGGAGGGTATATACAAAGAGGTATATAATCAGACGTATTACATAGTATTACCATGTTTTTTTGTACATGTACCATGGTTATACCATGTTTTTTAGACATTCAACATGGTAATACTTTGAAGTACTTTGTATATATCATAGCATATGAGCATGGTAGTCAATCAGTACTATGATATTTATCAAAGTACCATGGTTTTACCATCTAATACCTTTATTATACCATGGTACCACCACAGTAATGGCTTGCTTCCCCTGAGTGTTACGGTACAGTTCAGTACAGTAGGTATCCCAACGGAAGGTTCCCAAAAAAGTGGTACGGTATGGTTCGGAATTAGGGTACCATTCAGAACTTCTGACAATGGAAATGGCAAAAATTGCGTACCATACTTTACTGTACAGTACCATACCGCTTGGTGGAAACTAGCCATAAGTGTAGAAAAAAGAGAGAAGACAGATGGAGAGAGAATTTTCTATAGCATGAATTTGGAAATTAAACAGGAAGAAGAAAAGAGGGCGGGTCTATGAGAAAGGGAATGCGTAAACGAGTGAGATAAAAGACAGGATAGTAATGAGCAAAACAAGAAATGGTGCCAAAGTGGGGTGGGAAATGAAGGCATGAGAGTAAAGGGGGGATGAGGGATGGGGGAAGTGTAGTGTAGTGTGGGAGCTCAGGGGAGAGAGAGAAGAGAAGGAGGAGAGATGTTGAGCTCTTTGAGGCTCCTCTGGAGGAATTATCCGTGGCCCTTGGTGTGGTGGAAATGCCACAGAGCCTCAAGCTAAGTGCGTCAAACTCAAAAACACAATCTCTCTGTCTCTCTGTATACATCATTACTCGAATATCAAGACTTTATGATCCTGTATGATTTTAAATATATGCTCTGGGCACGATATGAAAGCAGAAAAGAGTACAGATGTATGGGGAAATAAGTGGTTATATGTGTTTGAAGTGGTAAAGCAAATCAACATATTAACATGATTTCAGATCATGTGACACTGAAGACTGGACTAATGATGCTGATTATACTATATTAGTATACTTCAAAATGAGGCTGCATATGTTTGAGGTTAAATATATACTGAAAAGGATGATGTGCTGTAGATAGTACAGTGAGATTGGCTGTGTTTCAAATTTCACTGCAAAGAGCTGGTTGATGTTTTAAGGGTTAATGTATTCTAAATGAGGTTGCGAACATTGTAAAATGAGGTCAAGTGCTCGAGTGGGGTTAGGTATGTTGTAATGTGTGCTTCTGCTTTGAATTTGAAAGAAAAGCACTTTGAAAGCTCAGCTCTCTGAGTGAGATCAGTAAAGATCAAGTTAAGGGTTAAGGGAAGGCTAATGTGTGTGGAAATGACTGTGTGTGTGGAATAGTAAAGTCCGTTGGGGGATTTGTTCAACTGTATAATATAAAACAGCCTAGACCAGCACATTTATTTTGCAGGATGTGTGAAAATTTTGTCTGCATAAGCTTACAATAGAAAAATGTGTATGTATACATGATTTGTTCCACCAGTGGAAGATTACATCACATCTTTGTGTGCATGATGTGTATGCGCATCACGACTCAAGTCTCCTGCTTGTCGTCCTTGTAGCCGTGAACTTGTTTATAAGAGGCATCATCTTTGTTTTGGTTGATTTTGTCTGAAGCTGTCGCCGCCGGTAAAAAACCTAGGCCCGGAATGTTGCCCGTGGCAACGGTTGCCCCTGTTCATAATGACACTGCAGCCACCGAGCAACCAATGAGAGTGTTTTGCTGGCTCAGGGTGACCAGTCAGAGGAGGAGAAAGAGTTGATGTCACTTGTTCTTAGAAACATACTTGAGTGTATTTACAGGTGTCTGGGAAAGTGAATATGAGCTGACCTTTTATCGGTGCAGTGATGTTAAGAGCCATTTTCTGTTATGTAAAGACTGACTCATTACAGTGTACAAGTGTGCAGCGCTACAGTTAAGTGTGTATCAAGTCCTTCTCAAAGCAAGTCAGTCCACTCGACGTCCACCTTGGTAATGCTGTTTTCTGTCGTAACTGTCAAAGACACCAAGGGGAGCACTTATACCCATATTCAGAAATTTTATATATATATATATATATATATATATATATATATATATATATATGGGCCTTAATAATAATAAAAAACAAAGATATACATCCAAAGTATGTAAGGTAGTACAACTAGATCTCTTTTATTGAATCCAAAAGATTTTAAATATATATTTTGCTACATATAAAGGTATTTTAAAGATTTTGAAGTGTCAAAAGGTCATTCGGTTTAACCGTCCAAAGGCCAATACAGCCACTTCATTTGTGATTAAAATATCTTAATGTGTAATAAATGTATGTATTTTTTATTCTGGCATGATTTTATAACATCATATCAGAAGTCGCTTTGTTATGAGAAAGAATGTCCGGAAAAATTAATTTCATTGATTCATTTGGAGTAACCAATATAAGGGGACCATTTTGGATCAAGTCATGAGGTCAATATCATGTGACAGGATGTGACATCATTCAGACACCTGCAAAGGACCACATTGGTCAAAGTAACGAACTCTCTTTTAACTATTTGAAAAATTCATGTTTTCACTTGCTCGTACGCATGTCCCGAAACATCAGGTCATTTGGTACAACCGCTATAAAACATGGAAAATGTTGTAATATTTTAAAAACTTGTACTAAATATAAAATGTTTAATTGTCCTTTTGCTAGCTAGCTAGATATCAGCCTGTTAGCATTGTTTGAAAATATCGTCATTCGGTATAACAAAAAGTGTCATTCGGTAAAACCGAAATGTTGGTTAAACCCAATGACTTTTTTGGTGACAAATTTTGTCCATCTTGTAAAAAAATGACAAAAACAGTGTTAATTGATTATAAAAACCACATAATCTCATTGTTAACACTTAATAAAACTTAATTATATCTAAACTTTATATATATAAACTTAATATTATATTAATTATATCTCCATTATGTTTTTTTTACACTTTTAAAAACCTTATTCGTCAATGATCCATATATATATTGAAGTGCACTATGTCTCTTATGACCAAAATACAATATACAGCAGTATTGTAAAATATTATTACAATTTAAAATATCTGTTTTCTAAATAATTGTTTTCTAAAATATAATTGGTAACAATTTACAATAAGGTTCATTTGTTAACATTAGTTAATGTATTAACCAACATTTACAATGAGCAATACAAGTATTTATTAATCTGTTGTTCATTGTTTGTTCATGTTAGTTCACAGTGCATTAACTAATGTTAATTAATACAACTCTTGATTTTAATAATGTATTAGTAAATGTTGAAATTAAAGCTGCAATATGTAGATTTTCGCTGCTAGAGGTCGCCTATTCAAAACAAAGGTGTAGCTTGATGATGCTTGTTTGAAATCATGGGAGTTGTCGTCTTCACCTCACAGCCAGTGGAAAAGAATAGGGACGGGACTTGGGCATGAATGAGATTATTAATATTATTGTAGTATGAAGCAGTGCAGAGTCGAGTGATGTGGGAGCTGAATGAGGAGTGGAACTTTTATTATGCTGCAGTTGCCACTTCCGCTTTTCCGGTCATGAGTATGAGGTAACACCGCACTGTTTATCATATTAGATACATTTGAGTGTGTTGAAAATGATGTTATAATGTTACTCTGTGCGTTTGCTTGGTGGCTGCTGTGAGACACTGTTGCACACTGCAGTAAGATAGATCGTTGTTAAAAAATCATAATAATAAATGCTGGGTGGCTTGTGTTGATAAATGGCATGCAATTAATTTTAAATGTATTGTGTAATGGAGAAAATTACTTAGCTACTTGACAAAAGTTTTTCTCTGATGCACGGTAAAAGCATGGTACTAGATTTAAACAATAAGACTAAACGTGTTGAGCTATATAACAATAATTCGTTTTCTGTCTATAAATGTAACCAAACAGTTGTTCCCTTGTCTAATAAAACGTAATATATTGAAGCGTTTTTGGTGTTTCTATGGTTTCTACAAAATAAAACCGGAAACCGAGGGTAACGCGGATATGACGCCATTGACAGGCGACTCCCGGACACGTTCTCATATCCTTGGTTAAAATCACAATTTTCTCACGATTTACAAATAGTTGGAAACATTTGGGATATTGTAAGTACTCAACTAAACAAAATATATAACACTGGCCTAGTGGTTTTTGGATATTTTACGGCAAAAAATCTTACATATTGTGCCTTTAACATTAACTAAGATTAATAAATGCTGTAGAAGTATTGTTCATTCTTTGTTCATCATGTTACCTAAAGTAGTTAACTAATGAAGCCTTATTGTAAAGTATTACCATATAATTTATTCCTGTGATGGCAAAGCTGAATTTTCAGCAGCCACTACTCTTATGAATAGAGGCTTCAAAAGATCAGCATTTAAAATAAAATTTTGTAAAGTCTTTACTGTCACTTTTATAAAATGCCCTGTAAAATCTGGCACAAATACATACATTTTATCTTGTATGATTAAACTAAAAAAATACAAAATTATTTTTCTAATGTGCCTGTTTTTTATAAAGTCTGACGTAAAGCAAAAAGCAAGATTTCCTTTACTGTCAACAAGTCGAATGATTTCTTTGTTTCGTCCTTATACTGTCTGTAGGTGTACGGTGCATTTCTGTTTGTATGCATATATGTTCATATAGTGAGTGATCATGCTTATAAAATATCTACCACTTTTCCTGTCTACCTTTTCTGTGTGATGTGGACTGCAGAGAGGAAGAGGGTTTGTTGTGTGTGTGTGTGTGTGGAGCTCAAAGGAGGCACTGCATGTGTAATGATCCATGAGAATAAGGCATGCATGAAAGAGATGGCAGAACAGAGGGGATTTGCATATAACAGTGAAGTGATGAGAAAGAATAAAGAGGCACTTTTTTCAGTCTTGGAATGCATGTGTGTGTTTGTTTTTTGTTTTTTATAGAAGAAATGCATGGCAATTGTAGTAACATTTCTACTTCATTCATTCCCTCCCCATTCATTCTACTTCATTACTACAATCATTTTAAATTGTAATATTCACAGTAATATTTCACAATTTTACTGTGATGTTTATATGGACGATGTGCTTATATTATAGAAATATTAAAGGGTTAGTTCACCCAAAAATGAAAATTCTGTCATTTATTACTCACCCTCATGTCGTTCCACACCCGTAAGATGAATTACAAATTAAGATATTTTTGATAAAATCCGATGGCTCAGCGAGGCCTGCATTGACAGCAAGACAATTAACACTTTCAATGCCCAGAAAGCTACTAAAGACATATTTAAAACAGTTCATGTGACTACAGTGGTTCAACCTTATTGTTATGAAGCAACGAGAATACTTTTTGTGCACCAAAAAAAAAAAAAAAAAAAAAAAAAACCGACTTCATGAAGCTTTGAATCTTTTGTTTGGAATCAGTGGTTCGGAGCGTGTATCAAACTGCCAAAGTCACGTGATTTCAGTAAACGAGGCTTCGTTACGTCATAAGAGTTTCGAAATTTCAATGGTTCACCACTGGGGGGCGTGACTTTGGCAGTTTGATACACGCTCCGAACCACTGATTCGAAACAAAAGATTCATAAAGCTTCGAAGCTTCATGAAGCAGTGTTTTGAAATCACCCATCACTAGATATTGTTGAATAAAATCGTTATTTTGTTTTTTTGGCGCACAAAAAGTATTCTCGTCGCTTCATAACATTAAGGTTGAACCACTGTAGTCACATGAACTGTTTTAAATACGTTTTTAGTAGCTTTCTGGACATATGATCTTGCTGCCAATGCAGGCCTCACTGAGCCATCGGATTTTATCAAAAATATCTTAATTTGTGTTCTGAAGATGAACGAAGGTCTTACGGGTGTGGAACAACATGAGGGTAAGTAATTAATGACAGAATTTTCATTTTTGGGTGAACTAACCCTTTAAGCAGCATAACAATTTTCAACATTGATTTCTGAAGGATCATATGACATCTTTGTCATCGCAGGAATAAATAAAACTTTAAACTATATTAAAATAGAAAACTGTCATTTTATATTGTAATATTTCACAATATTACTGTGATGTTTATGTGGACGATGTGCTTATATGATGTTTAACTGAGAGTGAAAGAGAGTGAGAGAGATCGCATCACTAACAAAATGTATCTTGGGTTTTGTTTTAGACATGCTTACACTGCATTATGAATTGCATTCGGACACATTTCCAAATGCAAAATCAAGCTACTAGTGTTAACATATTACATAAATACATAAATATTTACCGTCACTTTTCTCTGTTTCCTTCCCGCTCTTCCCCGTGCTGAGCCCAGTGTTGACAGTCTCAGAGGAAGTGCTGAGTTTGGTGTTAGGATCTCGTCTGGGTTTGGGCGGGGGCTGTTTTCGTGAGGTGGGACTCCCCTCCTCCTCTCCCCCTCCCACTGAGTGCAGAGACTGCGAGCGTACGGTGAAGCCCAGGCCGCAGGGAGGAGGAACTCGGTCCTGAGGGGCCGGCATCGTCATGAAGCCCATACGAAAGTGTTTGCCTGCGTATCCCCCTCCCTCTGTCACACGGGCCACATCCTCACCAATCCTGAAGAGAGAAAGACAATTTCACAAAGTAATACATTTGCACTCAGCCATGGCCCCGCCCATCTATGAACTTTTGACCCCATATACTTCCTGAAACCTGGATGGATTTCAGCATCCATCAGACCAACGTTCCAGAATAGAGCAAAATGTTTTCGGTTTTTGCTTCAAAATGACAGAACACCAGCACAGATGTTAGTATTCTGCACTAGTCATTAATGTACTAAATTCATTAATGTGAACTTGCAAAAAATACAGCACACAAACAAACATAAATATAGTACAGGTCAGAGCGTTATTTAGGAGTCAGAGTGATATTTAGGATCCATCATGCAAATGAAATTAAGAATGTAGGCTATGTGTTGTGGTCAATAAATGACCATGAACTGAACTTGTATTAAACTGAACTATTGAAGTTTCAAAACACTTATGACATAACAAAGCCTCGTTCACTGAAATCATGTGATTTGTAAAGATCCATAAAGCTTCATGAAGCAGTGTTTTGAAATCGCCCATAACTAGATATTGTTGAATAAAGTTGCTATTTTTTTTTTTTTTTTTTTGGTGAACAAAAAGTATTCTCGTCGCTTTATAATATTAAGGTTGAACCACTGTAGTCACATGAACTGTTTTAAATAGTAGCTTTCAGGGCATTGAAAAGGGGAGTGTTCTTGCTGTCAATGGAGGCCTCACTAAGCCATCGGATTTTATCAAAAATATCTTAATTTGTGTTCCGAAGATGAACGAAGGTCTTACGGGTGTGGAACGACATGAGGGTGAGTAACTAATGACAGAATTTTCATTTTTGGGTGAACTAACCCTTTAAGCAATACAAATGTGACAAAATATTCCATGTTTGAAATGTAAGAATTTACATTTCATGAGGAAAGGCAAATTCACTTCATCCATTTATCTGTTCCCTCATAACTTCATGAATCTATCTTGCCTAAAAGTCATTTCTGCATAATCCAATTCAGAGCAATTTGGCTGGATTTTAAGATGATTTCTGCACCGAATATTCCATAAAAATTGAGTTACTTTAATCTGTCTGTTCATGAGAAAGTGCAAGAGAGAGAGAGAGAGAGAGAGAGAGAGAAAGAGAGAGCGAGCAAGAGAAGGGGGCAGTCAGTTCAATTGCTGTCTCTCAAATTCTCTCTCTCTCGGCGGAAAACTAATCATACTAAAGGGCAGACAGGATTTACTCACGTTGGCTTTAAGTAACCATTCACTCACACACACACACACACAGATTGTGAATGTGTAATCAGAGGGGAGGGTGTGGTGCTGTGGTGGTTCATAAAGAATGATTGAGAGTCTGTCTGCCAACCTCACTGCACCAGCGTCCCTCATCTCTCCACATCCTCTCTCTCTCTCACTCGTTCTCTATTTCCATCCTTTCATCCGTGTGTTGTCATCTGTCTTGTCTTTCTTGTACAGTCTGCAATTTTTCCCTCCCTCTCAGTTGTCACACTTCACACAGTCTTGAGTGCCAGTCATTTATAGTCACACCTTTTTTTCTTTCCTTTCTCTTTTCACATTACATTAAAATAATGTTACCAAATGTGTTTATCAGTCTCTCATTTTACTTTCTCTTATGCCAGTTAATGTGATGAAACTATTAACATTGCAATGCCAATGACAGAAAACCAATTGAGGCTTCAGTTGAAAGATTAAATCGCCAGCAAACATTGTCTCGTACCTTCTCATTTTTTCTTTGTCCATCACTTATACACTACCACACAAACGTTTTTTTTAAAGGAATTAATAGTTTCATTCAGCAAGGATCAATTAAATTGAACAAAAGTGACAATACTTCTATAATATTACTAAATATTTTGGTTGAAAATAAATGCTGTACTTTTGAACTGTCTATTCATCAAAGAATCCTGAAAAAATGCATCAAGGTCTCCACAACAATATAAAGCAGCACAGCTGTTTTCAACATTGTTCAAATGTTTCTTGAGCATCAAATCATCGTATTAGAATGATTTCTGAAGGATCATGTGACACTGAAGACTGGAGTAATGTTGATGAAAATTTAGCTTTGTCATCACAGGAGTGTTATGTGCTATTTTATGTGCTAAAAATGATGTGCTGTTATGCGCTAGTGTGTTATTTTGTGTTTCAGAGAGACTAAAAAACAAGTATGTTGTCATTCAAACCCCCCTCTCTTAAGCATCCACATCCTCTTTTATCCTCAGAAAATAATGTGGCATCATTATTTCAGTAGGAGACTAGCTCATTATGGTGACTCGATCACCTCACTGATGGATGTTCACACTAGTGTAGTGCTACTATTCCTGCTGACAAGACCAGCATCAACTTCTACAGTATGTTGATCCAGGCTAGTATATGCTGACTAGTCTGGGGCTTGTTTGTGCGAATGTCCTCACAAGGTAGTAAAACCTGAAATCACTTACGTTGTGGGGAGCAGCTAATGGCCCCTACAAGGAAAATAGCTTAATAAACATAATAAATAATGTCTTAAAGGGTTAGTTCACCCAAATATGAAAATTCTGTCATTAATTACTCACCCTCATGTCGTTCCACACCCGTAAGACCTTCGTTCATCTTCAGAACACAAATTAAGATGTTTAAGGTATATGACTCCTCCATAGACAGCAATATAATCAACACTTTCAAGGTCCAGAAAGGTACTAAAGATATTGTTAAAACAGCCGATGTGACTGCAGTGGTTCAAACTTAATTTTATGAAGCGATGAGAATACTTTTTGTGCACAAAAACAAAACAAAAATAACAACAATTTCTTCTCTTCTGTGTCATTCTCATATGTTGTTTACATCCAGCACTTCCAGGTTCTACATTAGAAAGCTGATTCATTATTGGCCGGCTCCTGCGTCAGCATCACACATACGCGTCGTGCTGCTCACATGATCAGCCTCTGCCAAAACTGAGCCGGCATTCAGACGTAAACATGGAAGCCTTCACTGTGCTTACTGCAACAGCTGCGTAAGAATAGTGAAAGGGAAGAGAAGAGATTGTTAAATAAAGTTGTTATTTTTGTTTTTGCACACAAAAAGTATTCTCATCGCTTCATAAAATAATGGTTGAACTACTGTAGTCACATCGACTTTTTTAAGGGGCCATTCACATATCGCGTCTTTTGCACGCTCAAATTTGTTATTTCAAATGTAGGCCCATAATGGAAGCGACGCGGTCTTGACGCGCATGCGGTGCGTTTTCCAGGCGCATGAAAACTTTTCAGAATGCCGCAAGCGCACCGCGGGTCATATGACAAGAACCAACCGATCAGCTTCAGCCTTTCCGTAACAAAACATCGAAATCTCGGCTGAACAGCTGATCATAGCTGTACAGGTTGGTTTTTATATCTCATCTCCATAAACATATCTAGTGGTAAAACTAATGCAAGGGCTAGAAATCAATTTATCCTTTGCTGAAACTTCCTCATCGTCGTGGAGAGCGCGGTTCATGGTTACATAGCAACGATAGATGCCACGGGAGCGCAAGCGCTTTGGAAATAAGGAGAAAGTGGCGCGGCCGCGCTTTCCACGCGTTTTTAGACGCGATATGTGAACGGCCCCTAACAATGTCTTTAGTACCTTTCTGGACCTTGAAAGTGTTGATTATATTGCTGTCTATGGACGAGTCATATACCTCTCGGAGTAATTAATGACAAAATTTCAATTTTTGGGTGAACTAACCCTTTAATTAAAATGCTGAAATGTTTGTGTGAGGATTTAAGTGTAGGGTTAGGGGAAATAAAAATATCATTTGTTCAGTACAACTTAAATAATGGATTTACATGTAAGATCTCGTCCATGATAGAATAACAAACGTGTGTATGTGAAGGGTTGAAGGTCATGAGAATAGAGGTTAGTAGGGCAAAGCTTGGATTTCTAAAGCTAATGGATTTGATGGAAAGAGTTGTGAGCAGTGACTGGTTTGCCTGCATACGTACATACAGAGGATGCATTGATTTATTTGCAGGCTACAATGAACGTGAAATATTGTACACACATACATGCATCTATATACAGTATTGACGGTTTTGTACTTTATCTCTCTGTTTCAAACATAAACTATTCTCAATGGACGCAAAGAGAAGCAGGTATGCCTGAAGCCACTCTGTATGGTGTGTGTGTGTGTGTGTGTGTGTGTGCGCAGTACTGTTATGTTTGTCTGTATTGATCAGAGCTCAGTAAATAAACTTCTGTCTTTGCCTGTCCAGCAGTTCACACCCATCAGCCCTTCTCTAATACATCAGCCTTTCATCCTTGTCTCCAATCTTTATACTGCAATATTTTTTCCTTGCGTGCTTTGAGTCATTTTTAAATGTTTTTGTCAGCCTCTCTTTCTTTTCCACCCCTTTCACCTTTTTTCCTCTGTTTTGTCTTATCTTTTCATCCAGAGACAGCTCTGTAGAGTAATATGACTGTTTTTCTCTCTCATCCTTCTACCGAGGTAATGCACCAATCAAATTGACCTTTTCTTGACCTTCACTGATATGTCAATGCCCATGTTATTGATCTGAGAATGTCTGTAGATTTATTTCCTCAAAGACCGCCCTTCTGTAGCATTTCCCATTCGTTTTAATGTTGATGTTTACATCAGGCCGTAGTGACACAGTTTATGTCAGCATAGACGATACCATTGACTGCGGTTTGCGTTAGACACCAAATTGCTTTCAGGGCTTCTGAATGCTGCTATGGCAACAATGTCAAAACTATTTCCAGGCAATTTATTGAACATGAATTATCATTTATATCTGGAAAGCTGTGTTAGACAGTTCATGCCCTTCCACTGCTATACAGTAAAGATGCAAACATGTGCACACACACACACACACACACACATTCTACTACTACTATGATCAGTCTAACTACTGTCAAGAATGTCCAGGTTATTATTTATCCCAAAATAAAAAAGTAAAAAATCAGAAATTTTCCATAATGAAAAGCCTACTTTTAGAACCATCAAGATTTGCATAGGACATACTTTATGAAAATTAAGCATCTACGCCTATATAATATTACATTATAAAATATACATATTATATATATGTATTATTATTATTATTATGAGTTTACAAAAAGTGAAATAGTGTCTGGACATAATTGCTTGCTAATTATTGCATTACAGTAATGACTATAAAAATATCTATATGCAAAATAAAATTTATTATGGTTCTCAAAGGAGTTTTAAGGTGAAATATAACGTTTGCATCATGACATGATTATTGATTATTATTTTATTTTATTGATGATTATTTTACTGACAATTAAGCACATCCACCCCTCCCCCGATTCTTATAAGTCTGCTGTTATGTGTAACAATGACCATTCTCATTACTGTAATGCGAAAAATTAATGCTATAATAGTTCAATTGTAAATTGTCATACATTTGTAAAGTAAATATTTATTATTATTGGTGTATTTTATAATTAATATATGTATTATTACTTTTATATAATTTAATATTTTTATGATTTATTGAATTATTATTATTTTGAGTTCACAAAAATGAAACTTTTCATTACTTTATTACAGTAATGATAGGAAAATAATGTCACATTGAAAAAAAAAAGCTTAATTATCCTAAAATAAACGTCATTTTCTTTATGTATAATAATTTCTTATTATTTTTAAATGGTTTTCTGGGTGAAACATAACCTGGACATTTCTGTTTCTGGACACGTCCTGTTTTAACACCACAACAAAGAAAGTTGCTTGTAGAAAAACTCATAATACATACTTGTACATAATTTTTGTTTATATAAACATGCTTAGGTGTAACTATAGAACATTTGTGCCTATAAATTCATATTCATTTCCCAATCCAATCATATTCAAATTCATTTTAAGCCTGCACACACTCATATATGTGAGTGAGGTGAGTTGTAACAGGATTTATGGTATTATGTAGTTCCCTTAAGGTCATCAGATCCAGATTTTCCATTGTGTGTGTTCTTGGATGGGTTTCTCTATGTGTGTGTGATAACAGTTGAGTGACACATCCAAACCTGCCTTTTGTTATGTGTTTCAAGGGAGTGCATGTGTCCTCAGGGGCTAGCAGTCTAAATTTAGAGACGAGGACCAAGCCCACTGTTGCCATAGAAACTCACCCCTCTGTCTCCATGGTGACAGACCCTGTTTTTTCCCTCTCCAGGCTGAGGAGGTGTGACTTTAGGCCCTCCCACTGTCAGTGTTTATATCTGTGTGTTTTGATCCTCTTTCATGAGTTATATTAATGAAATTTTATCTGCATTCTGTAATCCTGATTCTTTAATCTCACTAAAACGCCTTCAAGAGAGAGACAAACCACAGATGAACTCGATCACTCTGTGTGTGTGTGTCATTGACCTCCTCTCCTCATGAAGAACACCCCACTTACGCCCCATTACTGTGGTAAGAGGACCCAAACTGTACGAAAAGAGGGCCAGCACTCAGAGCTCTCAGAGAGATGCTAAAGAGGAGGAAAGAGTCTGAGGTTTAATGACAGGGTACAAACAGGAGGAAATGTAGGGTTAAAGGGGCAGCAGAAGAGAAAATGAGGGGGTTGAGAGGACAAGATGCTGATAAAGAGAGAGTGGAAGGGCAAAAGTGGAATGAAGCAGGCAGAAAGGGTAAAGGAATGTCAAATTTATATAGTTCTTTACAACATTGTTTCAAAGCAGTTTTACAGAAAATCATGATGTTGTTTATAATATCTTAATATCTTCATGCCTTATTAGGTGTGGGCGGTATACCGGTAAACATGATTAACCAGTAGAAATTTGTCAAACAGTAGAGATTTTGGACTACCGTCTCTTATCGGGACGTTACTGTGCTGCGCTACCACGAAAGCTTAACATTTGAATGCGTTTTTAAGTCATTCAAGCACAATAAGCAGCGCACGCATAAAGCTGCTGCTCATAGAGCGGAGCTCTCTACACCCTTGCCTCATTTAGTATATGCGGTTCTATGAATATGCAAATTTGCCCCGCCTCCACTCACTCACACAAGCTCAGAGATCCACTCGTTGATGATCACACGTTGACGTGATTGGTTACAAGCTAGTTTGTGACACCAGCGATTTCAAATCGCATTTTTGAGACTGTCTTTGGTTCACTGCAGCTTTAAAGGTGCAATATGTAAGAATTTTGCAGTAAAATATCCAAAAACCACTAGGCCAGTGTTATATATTTTGTTCACCTGAGTACTTACAATATCCCAAATGTTTGCAACTATTTGTAAATCGTGAGAAAATTGCAATTTTAACCAAGGCTCCGGGACGTGTGAGGAGTCGCCTGTCAATTGCGTCATACCCGCGTTACCCTCGGTTTCCGGTTTTATTTTGTAGAAACCATGGAAACACCAAAGACGCTTTAATATTTACATGTTTTATAGACAAGGGAACATCTGTTTTGATATATTTATAGACAGAAAATTAATTATTGTTATATAGCTCAACACGTTTAGTCTTATTGTTTAAATCTAATTTTCCTGATTTTTTTGAGAGTACCATGCTTTACCATGCCTCAGAGAAAAACACTATTTTGTGAAGTAGCTAACATAGCATAATCAGATGCAGCTTTATTTTTAGTAACAGTAGTACAGCATTTTCTCCATCACACAATATGTTTTAAAATTAATTTCATGCCATTTATCAACACAAACCATCCAGCATTTAATATGATATTCTAAAATCGATCTATCTTACTGCAGTGTGCAACAGTGTCTCACAGCAGCCGCCGAACGAACGCACAGAGTAACGTTATAACATCATTTTCAACACTCTCAAATGTATCTAATATGATAAACAGAGCTGTGTTACCTCATACTCATGACCGGAAAAGCGGAAGCAGGCCGGCGACTGTGACATAATAAAAGTTCTGCTGAGGCGTGTGTTGCACAATCACTCCAGCGGCCTCGTTCAGCTCCCACAACACTCGGTTCTGCTCTGCTTCATACTACAGTAACGTTAATAATCTCATCCATGAACATGATTTGTTCCCGAGTCCTATCCCAATTCTTTTCCACTGGCCACTGAGGTGAAGACCACATGTCCCAAGATTCCACGCTCAAACTTGGCGTCATCAAGCTACGCCTTTGTTTTAAATAGGCCTCTAGCGACATCTAGCGGACAGAAAATTTACATATTGCACCTTTAAGGGGAAAATACTCAGCAATGAGTATGAATTTGAGTATTGACTCACTGAAATGAGTATTGACTTATGAATCCGCACATAGTTTGTCTTAAAGCATATTAAAAACACCACATTGACATATAAACAACTTTAAAAGCTTGATTTTCACCACAGGGGGTCTTTAATATACTTTCCCCCTCAGAAATACATAATTACTGAAGTAAAATGGGTTGCATACAGCATTTTGTGGATCTAAATTTAGCTACACAGAATTTAAAATAACAATAAAGGAGAATACAAACGCAGTGGAATATTATTACACACACAAACTCACACCTCGGGCCACCGTTAGATAAATTAGAGGATCCTTTTGTGTCTGTCTTTTATTAGATTGGCAGAATTGTCTGTTCTGAATGACTCTCTGTCGCTCTCTCTCGCAGACAAACACACACACACACACACACCATAATGGCCAAAGGTTTTCATTGACTCTGTGTTTGTCTCTCTAATATCCAGCTATTTCCTCATTGACTTTATGAGCTCAGGACCAGTGACCTTTATCTATCTGTCTCTCTCGCTCTCTCTCTCTCTGCACACATGGCTGACTAACAAATGTTAAAGAGCATTATTATTAACTAGACTTTTACATTTTCCTAAGAAAATGTGAGTGGTGCTTATTCATTAAAAAACTCACTGGCATGATGTCGAGGTATTGTGGATGGTTGCCATGTCATTGCTATGTGGTTGCTAAGGAAGTGGTTCTCAACTGGAGGCCGGGGCCAACTAGGGGGCCTCAGGATGACTTAAAAATATTTTATTAATAATTATTATTAATACATTCTAAATAATCTAACTCTAATATATTTTATTGAAGAATGTGCAGTTCTGAAATACAGAACATCACTTCTGTCTTACGTCACAAAAAAATAAAGAAATTTAATTTATAAAATTAATCAACCATGTTAATTTAATATATCAATAACAAAGTTGAAAACAAAAAGCTTTGTCATAATTACAGCCGAAATCTTAGCATATATGAGTGTTGGACAACAGGGGCCTTCAAGTTAAAAAGTTTGAGAACCACTGTGCTAATTCATTCTGGGTGGTTGCTAAGGTGTTGCTAGGGTGTTTTGGGTGGTTGCCAGGTCTCCATGACATTCTGGTTCCTAAATATCCTTCAGTGTGTATCTCTGGAATATTTCTGTCTGTTTTCTTGTTTGCCAGGTGAAAATTATAAGTCGGAACACTTTAATAGCTAGCAAAAACAGTGCAAGAAGGGCTGCAGCTGAATTATACTTTGATTTAGGGGTTTGTTCAAATCACTAAGTATGAAGAAGAGTAATAGCCAATATTCACATTTACATCAGTCTATCTCTTTCCATGTTTGTGTACCTCTTGATAGCTTCCTCCTGCCGTCTCTTCTTCTGGGTTTTCTCCTGTATGTATGCCCAGTGTGTGTGGTTGCGGACACGGTCGCTCTCTCGGGCAATGTCGGAGGCGTTCTGGATAACCAGCTCGTCGTACGCCCTCAGACCACTGTCCTCCACGTACTGTAGGAAACGGGTGCACTCGTCTTCCCCTGAATCCATCCTTCAGCAGAGCAGAGAGGCTGCCTGACAGACAGATGAAGAGAGAGAGAGAGAGAGAGAGAGAGAGATGAGTGTCTCACACACAATGTCATACTGTCCTCTTGAGAGCATGTTCTTTATAAAAAAAACAAAAAAAAACACAACGAACTCTGGAGGTACAGGTGGGATGTACACACACACACACACACACACACACACACAGACACACACACAATAGCATGTGTTCTCTGGGGAATCTGTTATCCTTTAACACTGAAGAGCATGATTCACTGCAGGGAAAGGGCAAGAGCTAGCATGTTTAACACACATGTTTACATAGCTATCTAAAATGAGGAGATGACACAGAGATAGATTATTAATATATAACTAATTATAATTACTACAGACTAACAAACCCTAAAAGATAATATAAGCACATTTTTTATTTTGCCTGTCTTATCTATCTTTTCATCCATTGTTCTATTGTCTATCTATCTATCTATCTCCATTTATTGTCTCTATTCATCTCCATCCATTGTTCAGTCCATCCATCAATCCATCATCCATCCATTGTTCCATCCATCCATTGTTCAGTCCATCCATCCATCCATGCATCCATACATCTATTGTTCAATCCATCCATCCATTGTTCCATCCATCCATCTATCCATTGTTCAGTCCATCCATCCATCCATTGTTCCATCCATCCATCCATCCATTGTTCCATCCATCATCCATCCATCCATTGTTCAGTCCATCCATCCATCCATGCATCCATACATCTATTGTTCAATCCATCCATCCATTGTTCAGTCCATCCATCCATCCATTGTTCCATCCATCCATTGATCCATTTATCCATCCATCGCTCCATCCATCCATCCATCCATTGTTCAATCCATCCATCCATTGTTCAATCCATCCATTGTTCAATCAATCCATCCATCCATTGTTCCATCCATCCATCCATCATTCAGTCCATCCATCCATCCATTGTTCCATCCATCCATCCATCCATCCATCATCCATCCATTGTTCAATCCATCCATCCATCCATCCATTGTACCATCCATCATTCATCTATTGTTCAATCCATCCATCCATCCGTTGTTCAATCCATCCATCCATCGTTCAATCCATCCATCCTTCCATCATCCATCCATCTATTGTTCAATGCATCCATCCTTCCATCCATCCATTGTTCAATCCATCCATCCATCCATCGTTCAATCCATCCATCCATCTATTGTACCGTCCATCATTCATCTATTGTTCAATCCATCCATCCATCCTTTGTTCAATCCATCCATCCATCGTTCAATCCATCCATCCTTCCATCATCCATCCATCTATTGTTCAATGCATCCATCCTTCCATCCATCCATTGTTTAATCCATCCATCCATCCATCTATTGTTCAATCCATCCATCATCCATCTATTGTTCAATCCATCCATCCATCCATTGTTCAATGCATCCATCCTTCCATCCATCCATTGTTCAATCCATCCATCCATCTATTGTTCAATCCATCCATCCATCCATTGTTCAATCCATCCATTCATCCATCCATTCATCCATCCATCCATCCATCTATTGTTCAATGCATCCATCCTTCCATCCATCCATTGTTCAATCCATCCATCCATTGTTCAATCCATCCATCTGTCCATCTGTTATTCAGTCAATTCATTTATCTATCTATTGTTCAATCAATTCATCCATCCATCCATTGTTCAATCCATCCATCAATTCAACCATCCATCTATTGTTCAGTCAATCTATCGATCCATCCCTCCATACATCATCATTCTGTCTATCTATCAAGAACTTCTGGGGAAATTTTGCCCACAATACAAAGCATACAAGTAAACCGGTTAAGACTAGTAAGAGCAGTCAGTTACTTAACATTACATGCAAACAGTGGTAACATCTGGCCCAACATTATGTGCCACTTACAGGTCTTATTCCATCCTACTGCTTTTTTCTACATGCTCTGGAACACTGTACACTATACATAGAGAAAAATCATTTTCAGCCTGTGGTTGTGTGTGTGTGAGAGAGAGAGAGAGAGAGTATGTCAAGTTTATTTTTACAACTTTTTGAAGATGTCATCCAGCACTCTGTTCTCTGTTGTATTATTCAGCATGTCTTAATATAGACCCTGATCTCAGATTGTCTCCCTCTCTCTCCATCCATTCCTTAGTCACAATCCCACCTACTTATCTGCCTTTCCTCCATTTAACATCTTTCACACACTTCTGTACACACCCATGAGCGCAAACACACACACACACACACACACACACACACACCTGCACATGCCCATGCCCATAGATGCCATCACACACACTTTTACTTACACAGGGACACACAGCTGTATTCTATAAATGGAATGTGAGGAGAAGGAACTGTGGGTTTCCAGGCAACAGTATCCTAGTGCGCTGACATAATGCAGGAA
This sequence comes from Ctenopharyngodon idella, assembly GCF_019924925.1. NCBI lineage: Eukaryota > Metazoa > Chordata > Actinopteri > Cypriniformes > Xenocyprididae > Ctenopharyngodon > Ctenopharyngodon idella. The sequence continues at coordinate 13,439,938 of NC_067234.1, forward strand.
GCTGGGAACCTAATTCTGTGCTGAAGATGCATTAGTTCCGCTTTACACTGGCAGGCATGATATCCCTACCATGTGTGTGTGTGTCAGATGTAATGCCAAAAGCATGAAACACGATATTCTTCTCCTCTACTCAGATGTTTGCTGCAGATGAATCATGTTTCACGATTATATTTTATCACCATTTGTGTATGTGATTGTATGTATTTTAATAAAACATCTAATACTAAGTCTCTTTTTTTCAGAATGATGAGGTGGCAAAATGCCATATTCCCATTGCTGGCACAGACACACACCCACACACAAAATAGGTCAGCGAGACCACAGCACCACATCAATGGATGAGTGGAGTTTAGCTTCCTTATTCATTCCATTAACCTGTCATTCACCACCACAACATGAACAGTGCCAATTCATAACTAGGGCATAGAAATAGCCTTCAAACACACACAACAGACCCGATGTGAGTAGATCCAGAATCATTAAAACACAAGACAGTCACTGGAACCATGAAAATACACCAATAACCAATCAGATGTAGTGATTCTCACATGACACACACTCATTTAAAGGGATTGTTCAGACAAAAATCATGTCGTTCCAAACCTATGTGACTGTATTTCTTTTATAGAAAAAAAAAAGGGTTCTAACAACATTGGACCCCATTGACTTTCAATGTATGGACCAAAAACACTGGTCCTTTTTCACATTCAGATTATCTTCATTTATGTTCCACAGAAGAAAGAAATTCAAACAGGTTTGAAATGACACGAAGGTGAGTAAATAACGACAGAATTTTCACATGCTGTATCTGATCCTGGATCACATGCTGTACAGATGCCAAAAACGAGGTTGAATCATGAATGAATCTGAAGATGTACATGGGAATTGTGGGTAATATGGTGATTTGGATCCCAAACAATCCGTTGATGCTCAGTTTGACTCTTCCTGTTACATGGATGATGAAGAATTGATGAAGATAAGGAAAAGAACAAGATGGAAATGAGATAAAAAAATAAAAAAAAACATCTGGATGGAGACACACACATGGTTACACTCACGGTATCAGTGAATTGGAACAGCTGATCTCCAGGTGTGTTCTGTGTGTGTGTGTTTTTCAACACTGCACGTTATCGAATCCCCCTGCGGACACGCACACGGCTGACAGACAAGCCCGGCGACAGCGACGCAGCTCGGAGGAAGCAGACACTGCCGTGAGGAAGAGAGAAATGAAGGACATGTCCATCTTCGCCGTTTCCAGAGCTCTGAAGAAAACTGGCGGCGGTCGGCGGTCCGACCCTTCCCCACCTACGACCGCTCCTGCTGGGCTTCGGCCACCAAGGCTGTCCCCTCCCCTACTAAACGCTTCTGGAAAGATCCACACCTCCCTTTGGTGGTTGCTTCATCTGCGCTGTCCCCACACACGCGTGGTGTGTGTGTGTGTGTGTGTGTGTGGGGTGGGCTGCGTGCGGATGCGTGTAGTATGAGCGTGTTCTCCTTTCGCCGGCTGCAGTGTGTGCGTAGATACGTTAGGCTGCTAAATGCATCGTGTCCTACAATCTCTTTGATCCGTCCTCCCCTGCTGCTGCTGCTGCCGCCGCGGCTGCCGTCACACACACACACACTCCCCCGTGCGCGTCACACACACGCAGCGATGAACCCAGCTCAGGCGTCAGTAGGCAAAGAGACGAGCTATAGCATCTGTTCTTCTATCCTTTTTTTTCTCTCTCTACCTTCTTTTTTGCTCTCTGATCTCCTTCCCTCCAGCTCTCTCCAACCCTCACTGCTTACTCACTCCATCCCCTGATGATTTTCACTCTCTCTCTCTCTTGCTCTCTCTCTTTCTCCGCAGCCCCTATGTCTCTCAACCAATCATGTTGCTCGCTTAGAGCTGTCCATGGTGCTGAAAGAAAGAGAGAGAGTGTGAGTTAGAATGGTTGTGTGTGTGACAATCCTCTCTTGAGGGCATGACCTCTGCCCGTTATCACCAGGACAACTACACTGTCTGATGCAAAACACTCAAAAGGCAGTAAGATATGAGTGTATGGCTGTTTCTCAATATGCGTTCTTAAGCGATCTTGCATCCTTGCTAAACCGTCGAAGTTCAGTTCCAATACTCAAGAACAGAGGACGCATGAAAGTACCCGGATGTGTTCTTGATATCGAGGATGCATCGAATGCAGACTTGAGAAAATCGAACCGTTAAAAATCCTAGAAGACGCTGCGGGCGGTCGACGTACGGAAGCCTGCAAGCTTTAAAGTTCTCGTTCTCACTTATGAGATTACCGCTACAAGCTCGCAAATACGTGACGGCTCGTGAAGGTAAACATTTGTCCGTTTGTGATAACCTGAAGAAAGCCTGCAGTATTTTTATTGGCATATAAAAAAGAATCTTAACATTGACAAAGCATATGGTAACACAAAGGCTACTCATTTTCATAAATACACGCGGTAAAATAAAAAATGTATAAAATTTTATGAAAATGTCTATAATAATATGATAGAAGTCTTTTAATAGGTTATGACATTTGTTTGTGATGTTATGTTGCATTTATTGTGCATTATAATCTTTCAAGGTCGCCTGGCAAGACCGGACTCCACGAGAACGCAAGTCCGTTCTCTGCGTTCTTGGAATTGAGAAACAGCCTCTGTGTTTGTGTTTGTCATTTCTGCATTAAAAATAATGGCTGTTTGCGAACACGTTTTTAGTCTGCCATTGGTCGAACAAAGGGAGAGTCCTTACATAGATACATTTTTATCAGTGTATTCTCTGCTAATCAAACCCATGACATTAGCATTGCTAGTAACATGATATTTTTTTTGAGCTACAGGAAAGTATGTTATTAGTCAGGTAGTTATAGACAAAGTTGAATAAAAACATAAATTAAGTGGAAACAATACAAAAATGATTTCAGGACTAAATTTAATTAAAAATGAATAGCAAGTTTTTAAATATTTTTAGCAAGTTAACACACCTAATCATGTTCCGGGTGGTAAAAATCGCTTTCCTTTGGGGGGAGGGGGAATTTGGAGAGGCGTGGAATAGAAAAACAACCCGTGGCAACAGTGTAAAAGTAGCCCAATTCCGCAGGGAAACCCATGGCCATTGAAAACAACATTGCTATGAAATATGCCCTAAAAGGTGCTTTACTATAGTAATTTTTGTATGTTGCGATTGCCTCTCCTCTCCGCATTCTCTCATTTTTCTCATCTGTTCTTTCTTCCTGTCTTTTCTTGTCTCTAAGACTCTTAATCTCTGAGTGTAGGTGTGTGTGTTTGTTTCTGTGTGTGGGATGAATGTCCATCTAGGGGATTTTATCCATCAATCACTCGTCCCATGACATCATAACCCCCCTTCAATTGAACTGCACCCACTGTACACACACACACATAAACAGAGGTCAGGATATGCTGATGCCTGTATTCACACACACACACACAGACAGTTCTCCAGTAGATATGTGTCTCTTTTGTGTTCAGAACTAGCTGACATTAGGAGCTGAATAGAGATAACAGATCACGTTCTTTAGCTGCTGGAGTAAAGGCAGGAGACAAAGACCGCACACAGATATATGGAAGAGCGAGACACCCACGTTGACTATTCACACACACTTCTTGCTTGAGAATTCTTCAATAGAATTGTTCAAAGCAGCACATTCCACAGTTCTGAACTATACGTCAGCTCTTTAGAATTTTTAAGCGCAATTCCTGTACATGTCTTACAAGAAAACTTTGTAGAGACTCGCTGAAGAGGCACAGGCACACACACACACACACACACACACACACACACACAGAAACATATGAGACCAAAAAAGCAATGACTATTGACTTGTAAAGTAGTTATATGAAACAAAGACATTGATCGAACAACAAATTTGTTTCCCAACCCTTTTTTGTACCCATCAGTAAAGCTCAAGTACATCTCCAACGACACCACTTTCCTTTTAACTATAATATTATCCTGATATCCTGATATTTAGCATTATCAGCAAATCGTTAAAATAGTAAAACGATCATTAATAAAATGATTCACTATTTAAAATAATTGTTAAATATCTATCTATCCATCTGTTGTATTTTTTAAAATATATATTTTATTGAATATTTTATTGCCAATTATATATATATATATATATATATATATATATATACAGGGGTTAAATTGGGCCGGGCCGTCCGGGGCTAAGCCCCGGCACATAGGCTTACCAGGGCTCGACATTAACGCTTAATTTTTTGAAGGGGCAAGAGAGTTTTACTTGTCCTGCTTAAAACATCAATAACAAAAATAGCTAGGGAATCACCAAAAGCAAGCATGATTTTATTAAATTTAGTGTAAGTGGCGATTGATAATAATATATAATAATGTGCTGACAGCATAGGCGTAATTTGCGGGTGGGACGGGTGGGACATGTCCCCACCACTTTTTGCCAGGGTCAATATTGTCCCCACCACTTTTTGAAACATCTCGCTGCACGGATGTATACTAATACAAAAGAAACATCTCTAGATGATTAGTTGCCACTGTTATCAGTGGCTCAACAGTGTGCTCTTGACGCTCGCTGCCGCTGTTATCAATGGCGCAACAGTGTGCTCTTGGCGCTTGTGCACATTGCGCAGTCTTCACACGGACGAGCGCTTCAATCTATTGCTAACGCTGTTGCGGCCGGAGACTCTATTCTTTCCAGTGAAATCACAAATCAAAATACAAATAAACATGTCCCTGCTCTTGATATACAATCACTGATGAACATCTTTGGTTTTAAGAGAAAAAAATAAAATAAATGACACGAGGGCGGATTAGAACCCAGAACCTCTGGCATGCTGAACAAAAATTCTACCCCTTGTCCACCAGGCCAATCTAATAAAAGTTGCGGATCCACGTATTTATTGACTAATGTAAATGTTCTCAGGACTAACAACAGATGTAAGGACGAAACTATCATATTAAACATGAGGTCTATGTCGATAAATACATTTTCTGCATTTATTACTGCTTTATTTATTATTATTATTATTATTATTATTATTATTGTAATGATACAATTACAAGCACATGACAAGGCTTAATGTCGAACCCTGTATTTGTATTGATATGCTCTTCTTTAGGCCTACAGAAATATTTTGTCATCAGATGTAGCTTTGCACACTGCCAGCATCTAGAATGATTTTGATCTGCATTTTAGTGTTCATAGCAGGGGGCTCTGTCGACTCATATTTTACAGTTTGTCAATTGATAAGATTTTGTAGGCTTTGCATACACATGTGCACTCTTCAAGAGCCTGAAACCACAGAGCCCCCCCCCCCCCCCCACATTACAAATCCCAATTTAACCCCTGTATATATATATATATATACACACACACACACAAATTAAAATAAATTGTGAAAATAATATAAAAAAACTAAAATAAATTGTGTGTAAAAGTGTATTTATTTTATTTTATATATTATGTACCCTTGGTTGGGAATCAATGATATAAGAGAATGGGCTGTGATAGAACTAAATAAAATGGATCACATTGCCTCTAGTGGCCATTCACTAAAACTACATGAGCTGTGCTGTGACAACAGCTTAAAAGTAAGTGGTCATTTTTAAAGTTACATCCCTCTATTATAGTTACATAGAAAGATGGACCTGAGCCATATCTAGGGGATGAAATATCCCAGTTAGCCTATAGGGAACTGGCTCTTTTGACTAGGACTACACCATAGCAACCACTAAGAAACAGCATAGCAACAGGCAAACACAAAGCCCTGGAAACTGCCAAGAACACCTTAGCATTGTGATGGCAAGTTCTGCACAGACCAGCACTTTTATTCAGGAAAAAAAATGTAGCTGCATTTTAAAGCTGCTAAATGTCCCTGCTGTCAGATATCACTAAAATAGGAGCCCAGAGAAATCACACAGGCTCTGTAAATGAAAAAAAAATGAAAAAAAGTCTGCCAATCGTGTGAGTCTGGAGCGGTGCTACTGTAACTGATTACGTACCAACAGTTGAAGACAGGGAAGTGTGTGTGGTTTTAATCGCAAGGAACACTTTATCCCAGAAAATACAATTTCTGCCATTATTAAGTCAACATCATATCGTTCCAAACCTGTGTGCTGTGATGTTTTTTTTTTTTTCTCAATAGAACACACACACACACACACACACACACACACACAAATAATTATACAAAATACACTATTTTGTGTTCCATGGAAAAAACAATATATGGATTTGAAATGACTAAATTTTAAGTTTTAAGATCTTTAAGTTAAATACGCACATGCACACAGAGTTATTGTACAGGGTTGCGAGGAGAAATTCTGTACAGATAGCGTGATTCAGAGCAGATTTTCGGAGGTGAGACTGAGCCAATTATAACACTGCTGAATTATTAAATCTCTCTTTCTCCAGCATACATACACGTCTCTTTCTCTCTCACAAAACTGCACAATATTCCAAGGTAAGAAAATTGTCCAAATACTTGTAGAGTGAACAGATACACATACACTGTCAACGGTCACAAGTATACATAATTCAGTCAGTCACATACCTCAGCAGATGACATGCCAAGCTCCGACAGTGAGCCTCCCGCAGGGGTTTGAGGAGCTGCCGCATCCGCTTGGTGCTGGATAACTGCTTCTTCAAATGACCATCTATACCTCCACCCTGCAGCCTAAACACAGTGAACACATGCTTATTGTAAAATCATTTAGATAAAACAGAGTAATACTAGACAAACACACCCTGTAACATTCATACACATCACTTACCATTTATACTTGCCGCTGTCGCCTCTGGCTTGCTTAGTTGGGGACACTTGACTTGACATTTGATATTCAACAGTGCTTTGATCTGCCTGCATTGACACTATTCTTTAAGAGCTGCTGTGCAGCCAAACAATGTACCAGTTATGATACAGTCAATGTAAAGCTGCTTTGACACAATCTACATTGTAAAAAGCGCTATATAAATAAAGGTGACTTGACTTGACTATACTGAATATATACACTACTAGTCAAAATAACTGTTTACTAATTTAATTTTAAAATGTAATTTATTCCTGTGGTCAAAGCTGAATTTTCAGCATCATTACTCCAGTCTTCAGTGTCACATGATCCTTCAGAAATCTTTCTAACATGAAATCCATCAAGAATTATATTTTCACTTGTTATAATATTTCACAATATTACTGTTTTTACTGTATTTTTGATCCACTAAATGAATGCAGCCTTGGTGAACATTCAAAAACATTAAAAAAACTTATTTATCCCAAACTTTTGACCAGTATAGATATACAGTTACAAATCATGCTTTTGTACTGAGTATCTGAATATGGTAATAATTAGATCACTCTTGCTCATGTGATATTGCTGTATTGTAATGAAATGTTTGTTTTTGCAATCTACCCAACAAATGAACAGACAGATTGATCGATGGATGGAAGGACAAACGAACAGTTTGATACATGGATCAAATAACCCGTAATCCCAACATACTAAAAAGGTAAATATTTAATGTCAAACCTCTCTTCTTCCAGACGCAGTGAACATGGCCGGCACGTTTCTCAGCTCATGGGCTGGCGAGTGTTTACACTACTGAAGGAATGTGGATGAATCTCACAAATGATTTAACTCCTGAAATAGCCTGTGAGTGTTAATCCCTTCTGCAGGGAGGATGTGTTGGTTTGTCCTCTGGCTGGTACAGCAGGAGAAGGAGTGAAGCTTCAGGACAGAGAGGGATTAGGCTATTTTCAGCTCTTATCAACACACTTTGAATCTCTCTGCTCTGAAAAAAACCTGAATTAAAGGTTTTTATAAAAAATTTAAAAAAAACCCAGCATGCTAGTCACAATAGTCTTTCACAAGACTATTGTGACACACAAACTAGCTCATTGCACTAACTGCACACTAAAAGAGGACCTATTATGCTTTTTTACATTTTCAACTTTCTTAGAGTATAATGTTGCTGTTTGAACATGAAAAAGGTCAGAGTTACAAACTCGTCTCTAAAGGGAGTTATTCTCTATATCAATAAGCACTGTTTCTGAACTCCCTGAAACACCTCAATTGAGTTTTCTTCCAGGAAGGTACACGCCATGATATTCCTCATTTAAATAATTCCTGCCCAAGGCATAAGCAAAAAAGTGAGGTGAGGCCTTGTTAGGTTGCGTTATTAGTGTGTTGTAGTCAAGACCACCTAATCCGAGAGCAAGACCAATGTGTGTTGAGACCAAGACAAGACCAAGGCAGGGCAAGACCAAGACCAGACCAGCACTCCTTAAATTCATAAAGATCCACATTAACGCCTGATAAATTACTAATTTTTAAATTAATCAATAAATATAATCAGATTAAGACTATAGAGCTGTTACCAATCAAATGAAATCATTAACAACAAAATTCATCTTTGCACTGCAGAGGTGGTACAGACGATGCATCTGAATTTGTAAATTACAAATGCAAAATGTTGAGAATAATGTTTTAAAAATATTTTATCTGATTTTATTGAATGTTTGTATAAAAGCAATATCATGTTTGCAATCATGCTCAAATTTGTGAAAACAGCTCTCTTGCTCTTGTGATATTGCTTAATTATTTTATATCACGTTATAATATAAAAATCCAGATCTCGTAAGTACTTTTTTGCAACAATATCTTGAATTTTTAGCATTTGTATTCATTTTGGTGACATTTTTGACACAATCCTTCATTAATTTCTGAACCACCACAATAAATAAATCAAATTAGAAATAAGTTACTGATTGCATCTGAAGCAGTAAGTTTTACATCCAATCACATTAATAAAGAACTAAGTAACTTAATACTTTTTTTGGGCGAATCTGTACTTTTACTTGAGTTTTTGTATTTCTGTCAACTTTTACTTTTACTCCACTACATTTCCTAAATACATTTTCCCAAAGCATTTTCGTTAGGTACTTATGCTGCGTTCCAGTCAGGTTTTTGAGCCCGTAAGTCACGACTTCAAACCACGACTCACGACTTTGTAGCGTTCCAGGCAAGTCACGCCAAACTGCCTGAGTGTAAACAAACCAGCATGGCGGACCATACGGGGCCTATGCTCATTTACAATTATTTCTATCCCCAAAGGTGCTTACTCCTTGCTTATTTGAGGGAAACGTAGGAGGAAAACGGCACATAAGGCAAGAGGAGCTGTTATACCTTTTATTTTACGTTATTTTGCCGTGCACTTGTGCATCCGTAGGGGCTGCCATTGTTGTTTCGCGGACTATGTGGCGTCAGAGCGCGGAACTGGGAGTACATCGATCTAGTACGAGTTCACGGGTGGGAAATCACGGGTTTGACTGCCGTTCCAGTGCACTTTCACGGGTAGAAGGTTGGAAAAACACGGGTTACGAGCTGCCTGGAACGCGGCATTACTACAAAATAAAGTCGGAGGAACACATACTGCAAACAAATGCTCGCACGACCGCGGTTGATTTCATCTTCCGGGTTGCGTCCGTTGCTGGAGCGGCTGATAAGAGTGCGCTGTCATTGATTATACAGTACGAGAGCGGCCTCTAGAGGCGACATAAAAACTATCACTGACGCCTCGTAGAGTTTGTTTTGACGTGAGCTGCGCGCTGCACAGAGCGAGACACTTCAAAAACGGATTTAAAACATAGACAACAAAACGGTATGTTATACAGTGTACACTACAGTACATGTTTTCATATCATTATAAAGTAATTAGTTTGATGCCTACATGCTGCATTAGTGGAGAACAGCAGTATGCTTGCCGTCGAGGCTGAGAGGATGCTAACATTAGTACCTCAAGGGGTTAAAACAATGTGACAAAAACACCAACTGTTTAATGTGACGATTGTTACCGTTTATTTGCATTAGTTTATATCTATTTATTCGCTGTTGTACACTCGTTATACAGCGAAGCTGCATATTTAAACTGTATCCTCATCATGCAATGACAGAAACATAAATCAGAAATTTATTCGATTTGACACTGTAACACATATTTTGATTAGATAATCATCAAGTTTTCTAAAATAGAGCCAAATAATGTGTAAAAGTATACATATAATAGACCCATGCTATGCCTTTGTGTGTAAAGATGACAATTTTTAAGCATGAGTGTTTGGATTTATATGAAATGGTAACACTTTACAATAAGAGTCCATTTGTAACATTAAATAAGGTTAATAAAAGTATTGTTCATTGTTAATTTCAACATCAACATTTTAACATTTTAAAGTTGTCTCTTACATTAGTTATAATGCACTATGAATTAACATGAATGATCAATGTATAATTAATATATTAGTGTTTTTTTTTTATATTTTAAACTTACAATAAACATTTTGCCTTTTTTAATTCAAAGAAAACAAAATGTAAGAAAGTTAAAACTGAACACAATCTTGCTGCTCAAACTGTGTATAGAACAATTTTTAATAATATTTTTTTCCTCCTTTTGTATTTTTACTTAAATACGTTTAATATCAAAAAATACTTTTCATACTTAAGTACAAAAAATATCACATACTTTAAAACTTTTACTCAAGTAATATTCTAAACAGTGACTTTAACTTCTACCAAAGTCATTTTCTGGTAAGATATCTATACTTTTACTCAAGTATGGCTTTCGAGTACTTTATACACCACTGCAATTTAGTGATATCCTTGCAATTGTGGTCTTGACCGGTCTTAAAACAAAATCCAGAGTCTTAGTCTGTGACCGAGACAAGACCGAGTACAAATGTGGTCGAGATCGAGACACGATGAAGACCTTCAAAAATGGTCTTAAAACCGGTCTTAAGTACTACAACACTACCACTTTGTCCAAGTAAAACCTGAGTTTAAACCTGAGAAGCTGAAACTCATTATGGTATGGGGCGTGACATTTCCGAAACAATCAGTCACAACACACTGATCCAGCTAACGAATCAGAGCACATTGCGCTTTTCAGAAGGAGGGGCTTCATAGAGACAGGAACTAAACAGGGGTGCGTTTCCCAAAGCAAACTATGGTCGCAAGTTTCGACATTACCAATAGAGTTCAATGGGACTTACGACCATAGTTAACTAACGATGCTTTCGGGAAACGCACCCCAGAGCGTTACTGACAGACTGGGAAGAGAGGTTCTGCAACAAATATATGTAAAATATGTAAAAAAAAAAAATTATGTGTTTTCTAAACATTCAAGGAAAACAAAACATAGTGGACCCCAAAAACAATATCAAGACTTTGTAAAAGGGCATAATATGGCCTCTTCAATATTTGAGAGCTTCATAAGGTGACAGTCTGATCATAGATGGGTAATTTCAAAGTGTGTTACACAAAGGCGCACATAAAAAATACACGAACAGGTCGATTGCAAAGTCAGTTCTTCGTCCCACATAGATGATCTCATCCTTTGTCGTTCATCACTCCTCTTGCTCACATTTGAACTGTGTCTTGGTCTTAGCAGATATCTGTTCCTGAGCCATCCTGCCCTCGTAATGAATTGTTTATGGTCAGTGCACTCTCACTGCTTTAGCATATAGATCATCCTAAAACACATCACTCTCTTTCTCTCTTGTGTCTATAAGGGGAAAGAGAGAGAATTCCCCCATTGAGTTCTCTTCTTTCTAGACAGCACCTCAAACTGATTCAGCACAGTAATGACATTAGATAGCTCACATTAAGATGATAAAATCATAGGCTGGATAACCTTAACTCACCCATTGCACTGTGGGATATAAACTGCGATTGGACTGTACATTGATCATTTTGATCAATGCTACCTTTCTCCTCTCTTTCTTTCTGTTCTTGTTTTTCTGTTTTAACTAAAACTATAACTGAATTAAACATGTACTATATCCAGTTTGTGCCTTTGTGTTGTATTGAGGGGCCTATTTAAACCAAATTCTTGCTTGTTTATTAGGGCTGGGTATTGACACAAATTTCATGATTCAATTCCGATTTCACTTCAGTTCGATTTGATATAGATTAACTGGGATATGTATCAGGCAAATTTTCTCAAGGAAAAAAAATCTCTCAACTAATGCTGTAAACTATACAGGGAACCCAATTATGTTCCTATTCGTTTTTTGAAATATAAACATTTAAATGGTGGCTGTCATAAAACATGACAGATTTATTCAAACATACATTAAAAATTGAAGAGCAGGTTAAGTAAAAATATAATGAATATGTAATATAGTTGTCACGGACATTGAAAGGCTTCTCTGAGGTAAACAATATGTGACATTGTTTACAAACAAATTGGGATCTTTCTTGAGAGACCAATCCACTTCGAGTGTAACTAAACGAACCAATGCACAATGACATGCGAGATTTGCATCTCACGCTCCACCCCACAACGCGGGTATAAATATGGAAGCAGATGCCTCGCATATTCAGGTTTTCACTGAGGGGCCGAAGCGGTGACCCGGCCGCTCAGCGGTGGTAGAGCAACAGTGGACGTAATGTTTGACTGCCAACGGTGATGGAGGAACTCAACAGGGTTCGCCAAATGAGGAACTCACTGGAGCAAAATAAGCGCACGTATCCTGTCCATAGGAGGGGAGTGGCACAGCAAGTCGACGCTGAGTGGGTCCCCAGCGTTCACTGGCCACTTGGGGCGAGTACATGGGAGGATACCGGCTCTACAAGAAGGCTATAGAATCTAGCAAACATGTTGGGTGTCACCCACCCCGCAGCTCTACATATATCCACCAGCAAGAAGCAACACTTCTGGAAGAGTGACCTCTCAACCCGAGCGGGCAGAGCATGTCTTGGGTTTGATACGCCAAGACAATGGCATCCACTATCCAGTGGGCCATCCTCTGCTTGGAGACAGCCTTTCCCTTCTGCTGGTCTCCGTGGCAGACAAAGAGCTGGTCTGAGGTCCTGAAGCTCTGAGGTCGTTCGGTCCATGTACAGGCGCAAAGCGCAGATGGGACAGAGCAAAGCTAGGGCTGGGTTTGCCTCCTCCAGGGGCAGCGCTTACACGTTCACCACCTGGTCCCTGAAGGGAGTGGTGGGAACCTTTGTGCACATATCCGGGCAATGAGAATTGGCTGGCCCGAATTCCAAGCACGGTTCGTTGACCGAAAATGCTTGCAGGTCCCCTGCTCTCTTGATGCAAGCCAATGCAACCAGAAGAACTGTCTTCATAGACAAAATTTTAACTCACCTGACTGCAGAGGTTCGAAGGGGAGTCTCTGAGCACCAGAGACAAATCCCAAGAGGGTACAAAGTGAGGGTGAGGAGGATTTAACCTTCTCGCCCCCCTCAGGAACCTGATGATCAGGTCATGCTTTCCAACGGACTTACCGTCTACTGCGTTGTGATGTGCGGCAACATTCACTTTCAGGAGGACTTTGTACTGATATGCTCGACCCTCGAACACAAAGCGTAGAAATGGTCTGTGTCGAGGGAGAATCGAGACATGAAAGTACGCATACTTCAGGTTGAACACTGCAAACCAATCTTGTGGATGGATGCACCCGAAGATGTGTTTCTGCGTTAATATTTTGAACGGTAGCTTGTGTAAGGCCCGATTCAAAACTCACAGGTCCAAGATTGGCCGTAACCCACCACCTTTCTTTGGGTACAATGAAGTAGGGGCTGTAGAACCCTGTCTTCATATCGGCTGGAGGGACCGGCTCTATTGCGTCCTTTGCCAGTAGGACTGCGATCTCCGCCCGTACGTTTTCTTACATTTACAGGATAAAGAAATTACAGTAACAGGTTATTCTGTCCAGAGTAAATGTGTGTGTGTTCCTGCAGAACATTCCTCTTACCTGTTAACACTGAGTTTGTGTTTTTATTTTTCATTATCTTCATTATTATCTTCATTTTTAATGTAGGGATTTAAACTGTCCTTTTTGTTTATAGCTCTTTTGCACATAGCATAGATATAGATATATTGATTATATATGTTTTCATAGCATTCAGCTGGCACGTTTGTTTGAAGGACAGCTTTGGGCAGGATGTGGAATAGTATGTTTTGTCAATAAAAAAAAAGAAAGAAAATTGGGCTTTTTTATCTGATTAATCAAAGAAATAATCGGTCAACTAATCAAAATAATTGTTAGTTGCAGCCCTAATTAATTTACTTATTTACTGAAAATTGACATTTCTACAGTTTTATGAAAGCAAGCTTTATTAACCCAGGGTTTAAAAAATATCTGTGTTATTTTTAGTATTATTTATTATTAGCTTTTATTTAATATTTTCAGTTTCCATTTTAATATTTTTATGTTCTTTTGTCATTTTTATTCAATTTTTAATATTTCTATTTAGCTATAATTTATTTTTAAGTTTTTAGTCATTTTAGTACTTCAACTTATTTATTTCAGGTTGTTGCAGAGGCAAGATTTCTAATTTTCATTTAAGTTTCTTTAAGTTTGTTTTTCATCTAATATTTATATTTAATTCTAATTGGATTCAGTTAACAAAAACAATATTTAACAGTTTTAGCTTTAGTGAACAATAACAGCACTGTTAAGGGTTAAGCATAGTGTGAAAAGTCTTTAACTGTCACAGTTTAATTTTTTACAAAGGCTTAATTTTTATTTTATTTTTGGTGTATATTTTTAGCCTTGTGATAGCCGATTCGAGAACTTTAGCTGAACTTCATTTCATTTCAAGCACTGGAGGGAACACTTTGATAATTCATTAGTGTGGAAATTGTTCTCTGATACTGCTCACACTGCTGTTAAATCTCAGGAGATAACGGCCGCTTGGGAGTATTAGAAAACGCAGGAATATTGCACTGGCTAAATCAAAGAGACACTGAGAAGTGCAGCTGTGGACTCAAGAGAAGGCTGAAGAGAAGTTTCTTGAAAAATTAATCATGTGTGCATCAGCTTTCTATTAGTGGAATATGCATCCACCATCCCAAAGGGGATTCTCAACCGCTTTTTAATGGACAGACTTTATTTAAAGAGGGAGAGAGAGGGTGGAAAGAGACAGAAAGAGATTGCTCTAATCCATTCAAACATTTCTCTTGCTCACGGTTGACCTTTTAGCCTTTCAGTATCTCCAACCGACCCCTATCACATTTTAATCTTTGTTCGGACAGTCCATCAAAGGAACGATCCTCCCAAGTAAAAGAATCTATTCATTTGAGGAGAAGAAATATGTTTTGCATAATTGTCGATGTGGGTAATGAGATAAGACTAAAGGAAGTAATCAGTTCAGACTAACGATTGGAGTGTAAGTGGATCTCATGAGAGAATTGCATCAGGCTTAGTGTCTCCTAGTCTGATTCTGTTTGCTCAATACTGGTGCCTGACAGATGCATTAAACCACAGTATGTCCATTTGTTTAACATGGTCTGGGGCTCCGGCTTTCTGAATCAAACCACAAGAGACGCCGGAGCAAAATGGCTCATTATACTGTTGCCCAGTTGCTGCCATCAGCATTAAGAGATG
>NC_067234.1:13457821-13482821 GCF_019924925.1 Ctenopharyngodon idella
GTAGGTTAGTCAGATAAAAAGGAGCTAGATTATTTAAAGGGATACCCTGTCTAGAAAGTAGAGGTGTAACGATTCACTCGTTTTCTCTGCATCGATTACAAATCCTGACAATGCATATGCATCGATCTTGAAACATGTTTTTTTGAATCATGAATCGTTAATTTCGGTCGATAATCAATGTAAAATGCTAAGAATCGGATTAATCGCGATTCTATAGCGATTCAGTGCTTTAAAATATATAAACATTAAAATACTACATGCGCGAATTGATGGGAGACGTTGTGCGCGTCACTCGAGCCCTCACAGCTCTCCTTCACAGACACGCCCTGCACTCTTTACCGCCTTTGACTGGAATGCACTTGCGCTCCATCCGTACATCTCATTGACATATTTTTGGGAAGCCTGAGTTTGAGCTTTCCTCAGGACGGCCACTGCTATTCACATGAGCAGATGACAGCTCTCTATTGAGACAGCAATAGTCCTGAGTCAAACCGATCAAGCCATTGATAAAGCTGCCAAGTCATCACTACTGTTGAAATAAAACGCTTTCATTGCGTGGAAATGTCACCGTTATTTTATATAAGATAAAATTCTGAAGTTTTACAGAAGTGGGTCATACCATTGACATTACCTGAGCAGTTGAAGTAAAACCCCGCTTATTCAAGGGCACGCATTTAATGCATGGACAGAGCAAACACATATAATGTAAGTGTCTAAATGCAGCATATGCACAGTTCCAATGAATGATAATGTTCCGTATAAAGAGAACAAAGAGGGATTTTATTACTATTCCGTGAAGAAAAGTTAGATTATTTGGGAAAGTGCATGATATTCTAGGGTAGTCTCTCCATGTAAGCATTACAGTAGTATGTTTAATGTACCTGGAACACTTTAATAAGGTTGTGTAGCCATTAACACTATCCTACACTATAGTTAACATGAACTAACAATACTTTTAAAGCCTTTTAAAATGTTGGCTTATGTAAATTTCTACAAATGCCAATTTTTAGGCTATTAAAATAAAGTAATGTAGCATCATTAAGAACTAAGATGAACTTACATTAACAATGGACAAAAGGTTGTTTTTTGCCCTTACTCTCTGACCTCCTGAAGCCCGCTGTGTAATTTGCACCCTGACTAAGACACATTGGGGAAAGCATTTCAATAACTGTAATGAATGCATATAAAAATGCCGAATCGAATCAAATTAATCGAATCACATCGAATTTTAATGTGAATCAAATCGTTCTGAATTTGCAAAAATCATTCTTGAATCAAATCGAACACCTATGAATCGTGAATCAAATCGATTCGCTGTCTATGCAAAGATTCACAGCCCTACTAGAAAGGTATATCGTTAAGTGCTGCTCCAATTTGGGTTTTTGGTGCAGCTCAGAAGGGTACCTATGATACAGTGGTGTGCTGTGGTGTTTTCAATTGAGGAGGCAAAGTCCTCATTTATGTCCCTGTTACAAATTTTAAGTTAACATTACATAAAAAGAGAGACCAAATACAATTCTATTTTGTTATTTTTACACTATGTAATGTTCTATTTATTAAAACCAAGTATAAATTTCATCAAGTTAGTGTTTTTACTCATTTTTACATTTATTCCAAAATAATAACTAAAGGCTGAAACAATTTAAACTATTATTTATATTATTATTAACTAATATTCAGCTTTCATTTATAGCAAACCCCCCGCAGTCATCATGTTTTCAGGCCATTTCGAGTTTGATTTTAACATGACACAAAGCGGTGATATGTAAGCGACAGTTGTTTACTTACTTTTTAATTAGTCTTCCCATTAACGGCATCACTGTCTTCATTCAGGCCGATTCGACGAGAACACGCACGAAAACAAGAGGCGGGATTTATCGCACAAACCAATAATGTCCAATCATAACCGATCATATCCAATCATAGCGCAGTTGAGGCATTGCCTCCTCTCACGTGACCTTCCCCCATTCATTCTCAATTACCCCCCACTAAACTCACCGAACCCTTAGGGGGCTCTGCTTTGCTTCTATGAGCTGAAGGGAGGCACAGAGAGGCGGACTCCCTGCTGTAACTTCACCTGCGGGTGTCGCTGTTTGACAGTGTTTCTTTAGAAAAACGTGTGACTTTTACACTTTTTAGTGTCAAATTTTGTAACATTTGCGTTGTTTTATTTTTGTAATATTGATTATTTTCTAATCCAGTTTTTTTGAGGAGGCACTGCCTCCCTTGCCTCCTCGGAGGAAACACCCCTGCTATGACGTTAATGCCACTCCGTTATGATGCTGTTATAAAGGATACAATTTCCGTTGTCATTATGGATTAAACATAAATCCGTGAGCAAACCGCCAGATTCTAGAAGGAAAAATTGCGCGCTGGCGTGTTTTGCTATGCTTGCAGTTGTGGTTGCCAAGGAAACGGAATTTCTCCCAATCCTGAATTCTTGAATTTCGCCCAATCCTGAATTTGGGAGAAATATTCCTGAATTTCTCCAAACGGGAATTCTTTCTACCTAACCTCAGCGGGAAACTGAGGACACTTAAACGTTGGTAAAAGACGGGTAAGGGAAATAAGCCAACACATCAGTCCCGAAGCTGCTATGTCAGTCAGTGAGAAAGAAAATTAGGCTAGGCCTATTTTAAAATATCGTTTTCAAAATAGCAAATAGCAATGTCCGATTCGTGAACGATTTTTTTTTAAACGAATTGGTTTGCTGTTCACAAAATCGGCCTGAACGATTCATATTCGAAGCGGATTGAAATAGTCCGAACAGGTCTAAAGTCAACAGCTCACTCTTCATTTTTACCCGATTCTGCAACAAAAAATAACTGAATTAGAGCTCTCTTCTAAAGAGAAATAATAACAATTTCTTTCATAATACCATATTTGAATAATATTGTAAAATGGTCTTTGCCTCAAAAGTATTTGCTTACCACTAAAGTAAAAGAAATAACATTAAATTGATTCATAAGGTTTACCCGACTAAATCCTTTTCTACGGAGGAGTCAGATACTGAAATAAATTGCTCTTTATGTCACTCTTCTGAGGAAAATATAATTCAATTGTTTTGGCAATGTACCCACACAGAGAAATTTTGGTTAGATTTTTTTTTTTTACTGTTTATCCAATTTCATTCATTTTGTAAGTGACTTTTCTTTCTGTTTTAAAGATGTTTTCTTTGGACTCATTCTCAAAAGAGAACATGAAAATATACATAATTAATTTATGTTTCCTGCTAGCTAAATTTCAAATACTTAAAAAATGTACTGGCTCTAACCCTCTCTTTTCTTTATTTAGAGTTGATCTAGACAAGTATATGGAAATTATCCAAAGTTCTGTTAATTCTAAAGCAACAAAAACTGTTTTATATTCATCCCTTGTGTCCTCATAAGGTGTAAATGAATTACATTGTTGTAGTTTTTTGTTACCCGGACAACACATCTGTATCTGCTTTAATGATTTGTATTGTTGCTTAATATATATAATTAAAAAATGACCCGATTCTTTGAACTAAACTGTTTAAAAGAACCGATTCAATAATTAAGTCAGACATCTCGAATAATGCGCATGCGCAATGGCTAGGTAAACATAATTTGGTTTAGTGAGGATTTTCAGCGACTGTATCCTTTTTGACTGAGTTAATGTAGCGTTTGCTCTAATACACTGATCCAGATACTAAGTTAATTGTAATATTCTTCATGTCTGAAACCAGGAGTTTATGTCGTCGACTATGTTCCAACCGTCTGACATTTCTACAAACCTGAGGTGAGGCGATAAATTTTTACAGCGTGGTTTGCCAACTCTTGTTTTACTTTTATTAGATGCTGTTTTAGTTTGTTGTTTGGCTGTACTTCAAAATAACAATTATGTTTCAAGATGTGTTTTCATTTTCATTTAAAAATGATTTATAGTCTAACGTAGGCTATAACAGAGTTTATGAGTCGTGACCCAGGATAGTGTTAACCGCTTCTCGTTTAAAAAAGACAGGTCAATGCCTTTAGATCATATTTTACTAATCAATCATAACGAAACTGTGTAATTTACGCAGAAAATCAGAATGTAGGAGTTTTTTTTTTTTAACATGATCAATGATTAGGCCCAAGACTGTTACAAAAGCTGAGTAAATGCTCGCGTGTTTTGTGAGGTTTTGTTGCCCTCCAGTGACCAAAGCCAATTATTGCACCTTTGTATGCTAACTTTACATGTAGAGAAAATCGTATCAAGTTGCTTGAATATGTCTGTTGGAAGGGCTTGAATGTCCCTCACCGTCGACATTAACCAAAAAAAAATCTTATGTCACAACTTAAAAGTTTTGTCAACGTCGGTTGGATGAATGCTCCTTTTCATTTATGGTCGGTGGCCTGTACATATGAGGAGTGTTTGTTGTTTGAAGTTGTCAGTACTATTATATCAGTAATATTAAAAACCGAAAAGTCGTGCTTGTTCCCGCCCGGTTTCGAACCGAGGACCTTTCGCGTGTTAGGCGAACGTGATAACCACTACACTACGGGAACTGAGCCGTCCCTCTTTAGCACTCATATTTAGCATGAACATATTTCACCTATTTATCTGAGCATGAATGGAATGAAAGTGTGTGCTGTTTCACACATTTAACCCTTCTGAGTGATCTGAAAGCCTGGTCTGTGAACACACTGCAAGCAACCACCCACCATTAGCCGATTTAGACTGTGGCAGTACTGTATTTAACTGTATAAATGTCTAGATATAATATATAATACAAAAATATAAGTATAATTTTGTTAACAGTGTGCAAAAACTCTTGCACACTGTCATGACTTTCTTGTGGCAAAACCGTGCAATAACTGAGAAATGAAGATTAGTGCACATTTAAGACATTAAACTAGAAGAACAGTGCAGCATTGCAAATGGGTTGTTGACGTGACATGGCATTTTCACTGTCACACAAGATAAAAATGAATATAATTAGTATTGTCATCATCTAAAATGCAGTAAATGGTTAAACATTTGTTTGTCTAACATGGACCTGTTGTTATAAAAACTGGTTTGTAATTAGATTTGTGTACATTTTTGGGCCAAATCTCCAAATTGTCCTATGGGGTGACTGTCTCAAGCATGGTTCAATAAATTACAACTTTTATAAATTAAAAAGAAAAGCTTAAAAATGTTACAAGTGCCTTCTATTTTAGTAAATGGCAATCATTTTTTTTCTTCATATATTTCTAAAAGCATAGGATTTTTTTCATACATTTTGTATCAAATAGATACATTTTGTCACTGAAAACCATGTCCTCCACTGTGACACCATATCCTGATATTAAACTGGGCAATTCCTTGAACAACTTTACTTAGCTGAAGGACCCCATTCAAGGTCATGTTACTGAAGCCCCCTGTGAAGCCCATGACGTGCACATGGTTAGTTTTTGTCTCAGAATTGTTTAAATATTTAACATTTTTCGAACCACTAAAGTGTGAAGTTTTGTTGTCCTTTGGTGTGACACCCCTAAATTATATATATATATATATATATATATATATATATATATATATATATATATATATATTATAAATATATGTTAAACTACATAATCATGGAAAAATATGCAAATGTGTCTTGCTAACTGCTAATGACTGGTTAACTATGAATAGCAAGGTCATTATCTGACTCAAAAGGCTGAAACATCCTTTGGTGTGACAGATAATGTCCACCTGTACCGTCACACAAGAGGACAAGGTCTCTTTAAGAAACATTTTAAGTAATTAAATAAGATTTGTTCAATTCCTTTTTATTCTTTTTCATTTTTAGTGTTGTTATATGCAATAATTAGAATAATTCATTTTTTAATACTATTTTAATAATGTTTTGCAGAAAATTTGTACGGTTATAAAGTGTCATGAAAATAAGTATAAAATGTGATACTTTGTTTTTGAGACAGAAAGAATTAAGGGAGAGAAAATAGTGGGAGGGAGGACACTGAAGTATAGAGAAAAAAATGAACAGGGATCCACGCAGAAGGGAAAAGATCCTAGAGAACGACGCAAAGTAAAAATAATTGAAATGATGCCTTAAAAAGAGCAGCCATATACTTTTAAAAATGTGATTTTTAAAAACAAGGTTGATGTAACGAAAGGAAATGTTATTTCTTTTTTTTAACAATCAAATTAATTACATTAAAAAAGATTTGGGGGTGTTAAAGTTTCAAAGATATTGGCTCTGTCAAGGAGTCAGTTCATTTTGTTGATTTTGATTTTTTTTTTTTTAAACGATGATATTTTTTGTATCAAAATTAAATTTTCTTTCTTCTTTGACAAATTCAAACTTAAAAATACTTCAATGTAATACCCCTCACTCTCTTTATTGCAATAAATACCATTTCTGTCCTATGGTGTGACACATAAAAGAATGGCAGATTTGTTTTTTATCTCGAAATGTTCTTAAAAGAACAGTTGAGTATTGCAGTAGGGGAGATATAATCATCACTCATCTTAAAATGGTATGATTTTCAGCAGTTTTGAAAGGATAACAGCAAAGTTTTTTTTTTTTTACTATTGAAAATGTCCAACAAGTCGTGGGGGAAAAAACAATGTTATTCATAATTTCATATAAAATAAATAGCACTGTATGACAATGAAGATAAATCTCTCTCATGATTGTACATTTCTGTACATTTCTCAAACATCAGACTTATACATAAGTATATGTATTTTTTCTTCAAAAATGGTGTTTTACAAAAAAAGCTTTTTTTACTGCCTATTTGTCAACTAGCAAAGTACAATTACCGTTAAGTACATAAAGTCATGCAGTACCGTGTCAGATGTACAGTGTTGGGGGTAACGCATTAAGTTACTCGATGTAATCAGATTACTTTTTTCAAGTAACTTGTAAAGTAACACATTACTTTTAAATTTACAGCGAAATATCTGTTAACAAGTAACGCAAGTTACTTTGCTTTCCCATTTATTGATTGACAAATTCAGAATATTATGCAAACCTAAAATAATTAAATAAAATGTTAAATTACACAAATATACTTTATGTATTTAATATTTAAATTTGTTTGAGCTGCGCTCTCTGTACATGAATTTTGCATTTCCTTCTGTCTGAGGCTTATTCATTTCACTTTTGGTGTGAAAAGGCCTTTACGTTTGCCAAAACTTTTTTTTGTTGTTATTAAAAAAATAAGCAAGCCCAGCCAAGATGAGAAAAAGTAACACAAAATGTAATGTATCGCATTACTTTATCTAAAAAGTAACCAAGTAATGCAATTAGTTACTTTTTTTTTTTAGAGAGTAACACAATATTGTAATACATTACTTTTAAAAGTAACTTTTTACCCAACACTGCAGATGTGTAACGACATACTCTTGCTATACTGTACATGTTTAAAATGTGAAGTGCATTTGGGCATGTTCATTAATAATATTGTATTTTTTAAGTAGTCTATATTTTGATACTTGAAAATTTGAAGTGAGTTTTGGGTTTTAATATCAATTGAACTGTTATTCCATATGATCCAATTGTAATCTTAAACAGTCCACCCCCCATAATATATCATTCAGATATGTCATCGTCACTGATTTGAGGATGTTGAAGTGGACATGAAGTTAGTGTAACTACTTTGAGAAAGTGTTGATTTATTTTGACAAGTGAATTTATTCCCTACATTTGTCTTAACCTGTTCCTGTAGAAAGAAAGACACAACCGGGAATTGCCGCGCATCAGAACTGTTCATTTTACTGGAATTGGGGATAAATAATTCTGTTCGACTGTCCCAATTGATTACTCGTCAAGACTCTTCACGCTGGAGCCCGTGGGAATGGATGAGCATGGTGTTTATGTGCTTTAGGATAAATGATTGCCTATAAAGCTGAAGAGGCCGCTCTCAGGGCAATAAATACGTCCACAGATTGTCTCGAGAGCGCATCGTAATCCTTGTTGATAGTCAGTTGCCGGGAAGAGTAGCTGCAAGCAGACGATTCTCCTCCAATAGATGTCAATCAAACTAGGGTCAGTCAGGATTGCAGGGATGCAACAGTTTTCAGTACTCATGCGGGTCCAGTTAGTTCAGATATTCCCAGAGCATGGGCACTTTTTGTTATGAAACATTAAAAAGCCATGAAAGGTGAAAAAAAAAAAAAAAATGTATGTATAAATCTCAAATGATGTCCTATTACACAGTGTCTATTCTTGTCACTAGATGGCAGTAAAACTCCAATAATAATTCGTGTATCACTATATCCAAGAGTTTGAAAGTGTGTAGTCAAACTCGCTTAATTCTGAAATGTTTAGTCCCAAAAAAATTCGTTTTTGGGGGAAAATGTAACGCACTTGATGCTTGATGCATTTTAACCTTTGCTTTTATTAAACCAGGCTACACAATATTATTAAATAGTAGTACATGTTATCTTAAAACGTTTCAGAAAAATAACTACTTTTCATTCCATGCTGTTATGATTTTCTTTATCCTATATCATTATGATTCTGGCGCTGCATTTATTAAAACAGTAACTTCTATATTAATTGATCGATTTAGCCTATTTATAGAATCATTTACATACTATTAATATCTTCGTGTATGGTCTATTACAACAATGCAAAAATATTTGAAAAGGTACATTAAATAAATGTACAATAATTAGACTAACTTTTTTTTTTCTTTACCGCAGGAGACAAAGGATTTCAAATTCTCTGACTGCACGAGCTCTTTCAGCCTTCAATTTCCCGCGAGTGCGCGCTCGGTCTAGTGTAGCGAGGACATAAAATTCAGACTTGGCTGTGCAACAAGCACTTCAATTACTAAATACCCTTTCACTCAAAACAAGCTATACACAACATATGAGTGAATCAGATTTATTATGGTGTATAGCGATGGATTTTTATGACTGACGAACAGACATGCTAGATCAGCACAATGTCTTTCCCCACAGAGAGGTGTTTTTTTTTTTCACTGTTGCCTAACGATCAGCGTCTTGTGGCATGAGTCTCGTTTTACTCAGTTTTCTTTTCAGTGCCTGTTTAACGTCCGCGAGCACATCATATCCAGAGTGTTTCTAGAAAATGTTTTACTGTTTCTGCTTTGTCTTGACCATCAACAGTTTTTATGACCTTAAAAAAAAAGAAGAGATATGATAATTCACAATATTGCAGTTGCTGTGGATGGGATGAAAAGTTCGTTTGACATTGTTAGAAGTTTGCTAATGTAATTCAATTGGATCAGCTTTCCCCCATTATGTGCCATTTTCATAGATATTCTTATTAACTCGGATACTTTTAAAACCATTTAAGCTTGACGTGATGTTATTAACGTTGTTTTATTAAAGCCTTTTTCAATCGCTATTGATTTCACAGTAATCATACAGTGTTGCTGTTGGAAATGAAGCCCCACCGCAGATGTGTAAATACTGCTCGCCAAGCAAAGCACCAACCTATATATTTTCTACAGTATGCAGGGGAGCCACATTTGTAAAGGAGTTTCAATAGGAAATGTTCATCGTGGTTCCTCTCGCGCAAACCAAATTGTCTTTTGGCGCCTCTATATTAAGCTACTTGAACTTTTTAAACAAACACTTATATTATTTTGTGATATTTGTAAATCTGATAAATCATGACGTTCTATTTTTGAGTGATGATGTCACTGACCGTTCGATGACGATCGTAAAAGTGTTCCAAAGCTCTGTTGTTGCTATGGTTACCGCTTTGCGCAGAGTTCTGTTCGCAAGCATCAATTTATGTGGGCTATTCTAACTTGTAAACTTTTGTGGTACCTGAAGTGTTTCAAACTACAAATTAAACGTATACTAATTAGGCTAAAAAAAAAAATAGTAGCCTGCTATTTAGATAGGTTAGATGTGGTCGAGACTACACATTAAACAACCAATGCACAGCGTGCAAATTAGCAAAGTAAAAAAGTAAATAAATAAAATAAGCATTGCAAGCACGATGTTTGCTGCAGCCCTGTCTACCCCCTCTCTCTATGCCGTGAAGCCTGTGGTTACGGAATGTTTCCGCTTGTTTGAAGCGGAGAGGCTGGGCAGAGGGAGTCGTTGGCAGAGTCTCCTGCACGGATGTGAAGAATGCGCTCGTGTTCGTTCGCGCTCCCGTTACGCGCGCCTCCTCTGAGGGGCAGTGCTCGCTGGGGCACCGCTGGCTTTTCTGCCTCTGCCTGCTATTTTTCCCCGCGTAATATTTTCTGCCAAACCAACAAGCATTATGACTTTGCCGAGTTAAATAATACCGATAAGTAATGCCAATATAATTATATTAATTAAATGACTGGGGTGAACGGGTTTTTACGGTCGTAAAAACTGGATTAATATAATTCTTACCCTTCTGACAGTGCTCAGCATATTTTTCTCTGCATCATTTTTTCTTTTCCTTTTTTTCGCGTCCCTCTTTGAGTAATGAAAATAAATTGCAAGGTTTTTTTTTTTGTATTGTATTAGTTTTTTCTTTGGTAACTGTGTTTACATTTAAAGTTTTAAAGTATAAAATTGTATCATTTGATCACTCTATTATTATCACAGACATTATATAAAATAATTCAACCTATTTCACACGCTGCACTGTTTTGATTTCGAGTTTGAGGAGCAGCCGACAGGATGTAGCATTGATAAATATCCCTGTTGATCACTTGATTGATTACCTCGCGCAAAGGTCACGCGGGCGCGCGGTAATTTCCTTGTGCCCGCGGCTCCCATTTCACTTTCAGTCTGGCGCGAGAGCACCCGACTTTACAAATTATGTTTTTATTTTAACCCTTCCCTTCCCTCTTTAACATCACCGAATCTCGCCAACGACCTCTGTGTGCCGTACATCAAACGACAGAAGAGGGCAAACCTTTAATTAGGTTGGAGTATTAATCACAGAAGGTAAACTGGATCCTCTCTTTTTGATGGGGTGGATTTAAACCCGACGACAAGCTAATAATTTAGCCGCATTTCCAAAAGGGCTCTGGCCTCAATTAATTTTCAGTAATTACAGCCCACGGGGTCTTGACTGATCTTCACACCAGTACGCCAGCCATCTCTGGCCGACGGGGTCAGAGTATCATAATAAAATATGTACTGTGAAAAATAAGGACTGTGAGATATTGCGAGTGGATAAAAACTCTTTCATAGACTAAAGCCAACGTACGGCAAAACAAAAGAGGACTACAATGAATTGACAGCTTTCAAGCCCTCTCTGTGTGTCTCCCTCTGTTTGTATTGGGTTGTTGTACTTGTTCTCTCACGCTTACATTTTATTCATTTCTGGTGCAACAATTGAAGACTAATTGTTTATTCAGTTTTCTTCGTGTTTCCATTTATAAAGTTACCTCATAAAACGCTGAAAATGCACTGGAGAATCCATTTATGAAAACGAATTAACATTGGGTACATTTCTTTTGATTTGCAAGATTAATTATTTCTTGGGCATTTGAGCTGTTTTTAAATTACAGACTGTGCCCAATAAATACATAATCAAACAAATAAATGAATATAAATTTCATCATGATCATTGACAATTATGATAATTGTGAGCTGTAATTTGGCAAAATATGGAATGGCTGTTTTTGTTATTTAAAGAACCTCCATTTTCTCTCATTTACTGTTGGCTGTTCTGGTTTTTATGTGTTGCATTTGTAAGTGCTGGTCAGCTATAGCGCAGAGAGGCGTGGACGGCAGCTGATGTTTGTTCTGCACCATTCATTTTTATGCAGAGTGATGTCAGATTAATTGGATCCGTTTTAGAAATACTTAGCAATCAATACCGCCAGAGAAGAGAAAGCGACCCTTTTAAAGGTTCATGGGCAAGGTCAACATGATGTCACGCGCTTCTAATTAATGGACAATTAACTTAATGACCCAAAGAGTTTCTCAAATTCTCACCCATCTTGAAAAACTACTATTAAATGCCAAAAAATAAATAAAATAAAATTAGATACGATAATGTTGATTTATTCGTTACCCAGGATCATATATCAAGATCATATCAGCTAAAGGCCTACCGTATCTAATATTTTTAATTTGATAATTGCTGGACATCGACAAAAATGTGTCCCAAAGGCATCAGAGATGAATTTCCGTTACACATTAAGAAAAATGGTCTGCGTTTAGAATAAATATGCAGATTTAACTTAACCTCTTCCTAAAATCGCGTTATCAACCCAACATTTTACGCACCGGAAAATAATTGATTATGTGTTTTTACAGGGTTTTTTTTCCATCCCGTATGAATGTAGTTGGTCAATAACCGACATAAAAAATCATGAAGAGCAAGGTCTACTCGTATTAATAACTGTCAGTGCCGCATGCAAGAAAAAAAATGTTCAACGGGCTGCCCTCGGTACCGACTGCCCACGCGCCTGCATGGCCGAGGGAGGGGGAGAGAAGTGAAAGTTTATCATAAATTCATAACGATGGTCAAATCTCAATTAAACAACATAAAACGTTTAATGAAAACGTTTTACAATTGTCATTTCCCCGTACAGTGATTAATGCGTCTTCATTTAAAACACAAAAGACCGGGCGCCTTGGACGCTCGAGACTGCTTCATTATAATTAATGTCTCCGGTTCCTCGTGCACCCGGAGGTCGCGAATAGCTCCGTCCCGCGCCCACTGATCTCTGAAGATCTGACACGAGAGGGATCTCGCTGGCTATTGCAATCTGACAAGATCTGTAATACTTGGGTGATGAATCGTTCCAAACTTTTTGACGATGCTGGCAGCTCGGGGGTGTGCGCATGTGCGAAGGTGTCCAAACTGACAATGCTGGAGAGATAGTGCGTCTGGGATTGAGAATCACAGAGAAAAACGACAGAGGAAAAGGGAAAAAGGAGGAAAAGATTCGAGAAAAAATCTGACAAACCCACGCCGAAAGACTGGCATCATGAGGTCCAAAGGCAGGGCAAGGAAACTGACCACTGGTAGGTGCAACATCTCTTTTTTAGCCCTTTTCAAACTGCCATCTTGTCCATGTGTATGATGCATAGAAACATTTAGTCACTAAACAGTTACAGTCGGCAGACCCCAGCGGTTCCAGTCGGAGTTAGTTGCTTGTAAGTGTTGAAGACAAGCTAAACGCGAACCGTCGCGCGCGCTCGGACGTTTCAGACTTAGATTCGAAACTGGCATAAAAGTTGCGCGTGCCGCACAAACTTTTTAACTATCGCATGCTGTAATCGTTTTCTCTATTCAAGCCCCGAGCGCCCCGGTGTTCGTTAAAACAACACGGTTCGTGCGAGTTTCTGCTGCTCCGGTCACATCAATTTCCAGCCGCGACTTTGAAAGCTTAGCTTCGCCTAGTCGACAACAGAAAGCCAGCTGTAGAGGCACGCTTTTAAATGCAAACAGGTAGCTTACAGCTGATGTTACGGCAGGCGATCCAAAGAATTGCATATATGCTAGATTAACAGGACTGTGGTGAGAAAAAAAAGCGTCGCTTTGAAGTATTTTGATTCGTGGACATTAATATCCTTACCCTTTTTTCTGTGTAATTGTTGGTTGTGCAACAAGTGATCAAATCCCGTTATGAATTTTTGTTCCGGTATGAACAGCCCGGAGAAATGTTTTTGTTTGTTATGGCTCTCTAAACGGTCGACTGTAATCTTAGCTTTTGATTACGGGTTGCCTTAGGCGCTTGTTTGAGTTGACGTTCAATGCTTGTGTTCAATGCCACGCCACAACACAAGCTCAAACGCCGAAACTGAACATCAAGTAGTTAGTGAGAAGTTGTTCCCCTCCTCATTGGATTTATTCGGAACGAATGTATTTCGCTCAGGTCTGTGAATAATTCGGCCCCCTCGTGCGCAGTAGGCTGCTAACTGCTGATTTGACCAATTTTCTTTTTTTGCTGTTTTCCAATAAACTCTCATTGTGGTCCACAGCACGAAAATCCATGCAAATATTTCACAGTGCTTAAAAGTTTTTTATAATCTCGGAGCAGAGCTAAAAGTCTCGTTTTTGAAAGTTGAATTAATTATATATATATATATATATAATCATTTATTTATTTTTTAAAAAATATGTATTGACAGCTGGTAAAAAACTTAATGTTAGTATGTGCGAACATAACAAAAGAGGCAGTGAAAACAAAAAAGTAAAGGATCATTTTGCTCTTGAATTATTGTTTCCTTTCCTGTCGACAGCACCGTGATGGGCTAGACACTTCGCGCGCTCCGTCTGGGCAGAAACAGGGGTCGCGCGGGTCTTATCCGCTCAATAAACTACCTCTCGAGCCCTATGCCCTGCCATTGTACAGTGAGAGGGATTTTTCTGCGCACAACAGCAACTTGTCAAACACGCTCACGTGCACACACACAATCTCTTATCCACACATATCTATACCAACACCAGAACAACGCAATTTCACTTCTGAGTTTTCCTGTTGCTGCAGGTAGGGCAGCTCATCACTTTCTTTAAGATTGCCACAAGTGTAAGAAATTATTATTCGAGAGAGGTTTCACAACTAACTCTTACTTTTTTCCCCAGATTTATATAGGCTGTCATTGATATTGATGTCATTTAATAAATCACCATGGCTGTCACAACTCCACTGTTTTATGCTTTTGCTCTAGAAAACGTCTTTTGTCCTCTTATCAAGTTATTTTACTTCAGCTTTTTATTAATGACCTGTTCTGAAAATCAACCAACCAATGTTATTTTACTAACACAAATGAACATGAACATTTGCTATAGTTATTTATTTTAATTATTAGTTTTAGAGAGGGGATAGTATGATGTTATACGCCGGCACTTTTCTGTTGTGCACGAGCTTTGGCTAAAAATGCAAGAATATTAGCCAAGATTTTTACAGACTTTCCCACCCTCTCGGAGCTCCAGCATCGTTATCTACGCTACTATCTGAGAATATCTAGATAATTGTCAGGGGATGTATTTAAAGATTATTATTTACCCAAGATGTAAGAAGAAGATTTCTACCTATTAAGTGAAAGGGAGAGAATGTTCTGGACCGCGCGGGTCCCGCGAGACACTGGCCTCTCTGGCCTAGCGCCAGTCCTGCACTATGTCAACATTGAATATTTAAATTCCCAGACTCCTCATAACGGGGCCCGTCTGCCGGTAAAAGCGCGATCAGCGGCAGTCTGAGTAGCTGCGGACTCGGTTTTCTTGAAGGGGGGAAAAGGGAAAAAAAGTAATCTTCTCTCCGTGTGGCCTCTGCGCGCGCGTTCACCGCACATCACTCTGGTTGCACGCGCTCGCACTGATGTGTGTGAGTGCTGGAAAGGTAATAAAAATCGGTCGTTTAGCTGGTGTGTGTGCACGACATGTTTTGTGGATTTGGCCAGCGGTGCCGGACATTTCACCTGCAAGTCCAACAGTCTTAAATTGTCTATAATGTTTTAACACGCCGTGCCAAGTGTCCTATATCCCTCAGCATGATGTTACAGGTTTACTATGAATGGGGTAAAATTACACTTCATGAACAAGAATAATAACCTTGACCTGCCAGAAATCAGACCGTGCTGTCAGTTGAAACCCTACCCATGACATTCTGACGGATCATGACATTTTTAATTGCACTTGTAATTATGTAGCATCATTTATACACTTTAAAGTCTGCCAAGTTTACTTGTCTGAATATCTTTTATGAAAATGGTTTCATTGCTCATTATGGATAATATAGCTGTTCATGGATTAGATTAGAACTTTATTGTTATTGTGCAGAGTACAATGAGAGGCAATGAGTTATGCCGTTAGCATCTAACCAGAAGTGCAAAATTATACTTGCTATTGAGGTAAGAATGGAGTATAAAGGCCTAGATTGGTTCAGAGTAAAATATGCAAGGTAATATATATAGTTTTAAATATAAAATAATTAGTTGCAATCTATAAAGTAACAATAGGCTTTTTGAGTGAGGACCAGAAATATGCAGAATTGCAATAGTCACGTTTAATGTTTTATAATCAAGTCCATAGTATAGACATGCGTAGCATTACATTAGCAACTCCATAAAGTTCTGTTTGAAGAATAAAATTGTTGATATATTTAAGACCTTGAAGATTAAAAACCTTTTTTAGTAATATCTTAAGTCGGATTTGGGTAAATTTAGGACGTTAATTACCGTCTTAGGTATCTGTGAAATTATAGAATTTAAGATAAATTCAGATGCATTTTCCCTACGCCCTAACTCTGATTTCTCGTCTGATGATAACTACATTTGATAAGCTGCACATGTTCAGCAAGACTTTTGATTGTCCCTTTGTCCCATTCAGCGTCTTCGACAGCTCCATCAGTTTCACGCCACGACTTTTGTTTTGACTTTGATGTGACTCACTTCACCGTGAAAGTGTCCAAACAACGGAAAATCAACTCGACGCTGAGAAAGAAAAAGAAAAGAAAAAAAAGACGGGGCTCCAAATTTAACAATGTGACATTCCGCGTGAGTGAAGCGCGTGAGAATAAGCCCTGCGCGCGAGCATTCTCTCCGCCTGTCAGCGCGCGACCACAGTCCGCTTCTTCTCAGATACGGGCGCGCGTTAGATTCTGCATTGTGCAATGGGCCGTGCTGCTGCGTCCCGCGTCCGCCACCCCTGGGCTCATTATAGAGCCTATTCAGAACGGGGTGAACGGATAGGGCCATTTAAAAAGGTGAGCGCGAACCGTATTAAACGCTCGTTCGCTGTCTGATACTGAATCTTAGAGTTCCAGTGTTTCTGTGGACAGTGAACCGTGTCTGCCCCAAACATTTTTCAGACTCACTGTGGACTGAAGAAGGCAAAAAAAAAAAAGTGTTTATTGTCTTCAATTTTCAAATATACAATGTTAACTTCTCAATTTTTACCTCTTGAGTAAATATTTACTTTTCTTCTCTCTCTCTCTCTCTCTCTCTCTCTCTCTCTCTCTCTCTCTCTCTCTCTCTCTCTCTCTCTCCCCTGGAATGATATACTACAAAGTTTTTAGTAGAGTTCCTGGGATTGTGATGATTTCCCTTGGAGAATTTCTCTGCCTCAAACTGTATGCATGTCCACTTTGAAAAGATCAGAGAGTTTAAAGCTGGAGACTTTTGTTTTTAGAGACAAAGTCAAAGTGACCGATGAGTTAATTACAAGTAAAACAGTGAGCCGTGATGGGGTCAGTGTGAAACAAGGCTGGCGTTCACAGGCATTGAGTATGTGCATCTGCGGAAGATGGAGAGAGTTGCAGGCCACTGTGGGTTTTGATCATGATTGATCACATGTTTTCAAAGGATTGATTGATTAGCCAGAAGCTACTGGGTTTAGCCGAGAGGTCTGCTTATGTCCTG
Source organism: Ctenopharyngodon idella (assembly GCF_019924925.1). NCBI lineage: Eukaryota > Metazoa > Chordata > Actinopteri > Cypriniformes > Xenocyprididae > Ctenopharyngodon > Ctenopharyngodon idella. Next base: position 13,475,045 of record NC_067234.1, read on the forward strand.
GGAAATTATCCTCTTGTCTGTTTGTGTGAGATTTCATCTGAGAGAAAACAGGAGGAGATGAGATGGAGAAGGAGATAATTATATGATGTATATATATGATTCTATGAATTGTGCGTCAGAGTTGTCCCATAGACGCCCACATAAGAAGCGATTTCCTTGTATATGTTAGGAAAGGAAGGACTGGATGTAGGTGACAATAACACAGTTACCCTCATCCATCAACACCTTTATCCACTACTTTCTCTCTTTCTTTCTTTCTTCCTCACTCTCTCTTTCCCTAATGACTCAACGAGTGTCTGCGTCTGCCGAGAGTGAATTGAAATGGCCGGGTCAGCGGTTTATTTATCTTGTGCTCTGATTGGTCAAGGGTCAGGTCATATGGATGTTTATTTTGAGATTTGATTGGTGTGACTGATGGCTATGTCGTTTGTGTTCCACAGGGAATTATGGGGGTTGTTGTTCAGTACTTCCAGTCACTTTTTATCCCTAAGCGACAGGTCCTGAATCAGTCTACCTAAGCTCAGCCTTGACTGAAGTCAGCATGAACCATGAACAGAGCGCAGGCATCAGGCCAGTCGAGTAATAAGTCACTGTCAAGCCAACACCCCCGAAACCATCAGATGTCACTGTTTGACTGGTCTTGACTCATCTTTACTTGGAGAGGATGGATTATTCATTAATATATAAGAGGCTCTCACTTACAGCTCTGAAAAGTCTTCATAATATCTGAAAACTAAATGCATTTTCTTTTATTGAAAATGTAGCCCAAGTTAAAAGAGCCAACATCTAGATTTCAATTCAAGTTTATTAGCCATTTTCATGTATATAAAATGTTTTCCCTCAAAACTAGATTTTAACATTTTCAAACATGAGTCAGCCAACATTCGAGTCTGTGCTACCTTACATCAGAATGATCAGAGGTGAGTGCACATGAATGCCACCACAGTGTCATAATTACTGGCGAGGAAACTAAGCATTTTCTTTGCGGCCGTTTGTTCTGAGTTTGGGGGTGTTTGATTAAAGAATTGTGGTGGAAGCAAATGAAGGAACTGGTCATTAATTAAAGTTTAATTGTGATTTAATTACTGCTGTTTTTGAAGAACAGCGGTCATAGTTAAAGTATGCAAGGTTCGCGAAGAGACAGGGAAAACTACATCTACCATCATTCTCTGTGGCTGCAGGAGAATGCATAGAGAATACATGGATAAAGCATTTTACACACCTAACATGCATCCTTTTCTCTTTATTTAGCATTTAGGGGTTTTGAGGTTTTTCAGGTTTTGAAGTTTATGTTTGTAAACTGGGTTAACATTCTTATTTGCTAGGGCTGTAAAATCGATTGATCGCGATTAACACAGTGATAAACGTTTGTGTTTGCATAATATATATGTGTGCATATATATTATTATATTTGTATATATTAAAGGTAACACTTTAGTATGGGGAACACATATTCACTATTAACCACAACTTGCCTCAATAAACTCCCAATTTACTGCTTATTAATAGTTAGTAAGGTAGTTGTTGTAGCGTTTAAGCTAAGGTACGGGGTAGGATTATGGGATGTAGAATATGGTCATGCAGAATAAGGCGTTAATATGTACTTCTGTGATAATGTGAATATTTGTAACACAGAAATAACTAATGTGTGATTCAAAACGGCTCGCTCTGGCAGCACGAACACAGATTTGAACGTTTCGGTATGATTTTTTCAAAGGTTTAATAGACGCGGGAGAATCGTTGTCATTAATAAATTAAATGAATAATAGGATTGCGTGGGTGCTTGAATCGAGATCGCGATCTTTTTACAATTAATCGTGCAGTTCTACACCACACACAACCTTTTTACAAAGCGTCTTGTCTTGCACTTGTTCATCAATTGAGCTTGTATGTTTTTCACTGTACCATCTAGGTTGTCTTAAAGGGTTAGTTCACCCAAATATGAAATTTCTGTCATTAATTACATACCCTCATGTCGTTCCACACCCATAAGACCTTCGTTCATCTTCAGAACACAAATGAAGATATTTTTGATAAAATCCGATGGCTCAGTGAGGCCTCCATTGACAGCAAGACAATTAACACTTTCAGAGTCCAGAAAGGTACTAAAAACAGATTTAAAACAGTTCATGTGACTACAGTGGTTCTATCTTAAGGTTATGAAGCGACAAGAATACTTTTTGTGTGCCAAAAAAACAAAATAACGACTTTTCAACAATATCTAGTTTTAAGTGATTTCAAAACACTGCTTTGAATCTTTTGTTTTGAATCAGTGGTTCCGATCGCGAGTCGAACTGCTGTAATCACGTGACTTTGGGCAGATTCAAAGCAGTGTTTTGAAATCACTTAAAACTAGATATTGTTGAAAAGTCGTTATTTTGTTTTTTTTTGATGCACAAAAAGTATTCTCGTCGCTTCATAACATTAAGGTTGAACCACTGTAGTCACATGAACTGTTTTAAAAATGTTTTTAGTACCTTTCTGGGCATTGAAAGTGTTAATTATCTTGCTGGCAATAGAGGCCTCACTGAGCCATCGGATTTGATCAAAAATATCTTAATTTGTGTTCCAAAGATGAACGAAGGTCTTACGGGTGTGGAACGACATGAGTGTGAGTAATTAATGACAGAATGTTTATTTTTGGGTGAACTAACCCTTTGAATAGACTTGATTTTTGATTTGCTCCAATTTACTCATTCTGATTGCCATTTTGATTTCCCTCAAACGCTGAAAAAAAATACAGCGTGTGAAAGTTCTGTGACCGTACAAAGCTCATGAATATTTAATGAGACAAGTGCTGGTCAGTTTATGATTGGTTGTTTGGTACTAAACAACTGGCCGCTGCATGGATTCATACTGTACACCGTTAAACCCAGGAACAGCAGTGCCAAACCTGCAGAGCAGGTTTTCATAACCCAGGGTCAAAAGTTCAAGCGTTTGAATTCTAAATTACAAATGTGAAACATTGCTTTAACTTGGGTTAAAAGCAGAGTTTGAAAGGACAAGATAACTTGGGTTCAAAGCAGTGTGAAAAGACTAAATTTGATGTCACAAAAGGTGGGGGTCAAGTTGAATGCTGAAGTTTAACGCTTACAGTTAACCCCAAGTATGAGCCGTATATTAAGTTTTATAATAAGAAAAGGTTACCAGAATAGTATAGAGCACAAATGTTCATCTCCTCCCTTCTCATTTGTGCTGAAGGTCACCCTACAGAACCAGCGGAAGGTCATTGTGAAGTTTACCTCCTTAAAGCTCTATAGATTAAGTGGAAATCTGTCTGAACCAGCATGAACAAGTTCCTATAGTGTGGTTTTCTGCAGGAAGAAGCAGGTCGGTCATTAGAAGATTCAGTCTGTGGTGCCAGGCGGTCCTCAGGGGTGTGTCCTCTATGAGTTAAATGTTTGCACAGAATTAATATGTGTTTGTGCGTGTAGGTGTGTGAAAGAGAGTCCGAACGGGTCTGACGTGCAGCCTGGGTGCCGTACGGACATTGTGAGAATGGTGTGTGTGTGTGTGTGTGTGTGTGTTTGTGTGTGCGGGTTTGGGAGGCCTGGGAACCATACAGTTGTGTTTACCACAGGGAAACCAGTACCAGCACAGAACAATGAGTAAAGCTCTCCCTGCCCTCAGTCCAAAGGTCAAACTGTCTCTGATAAAGATGTGAACATACACACACACATACCCATACACGGACACACACACAAAGGCTCACCAGTGCACTGCCGACAGTCTGCCCAGGGTGTGTGCCAAGGTTGAGGTCATTATCTACAGACGGTCCCAAAAGAAATGAAGCATATTTTTGTACTGTGAATGTGTGTGTGTAAATCGCACTTTATTAATGGGTGTGCATATTGTTGACTTCATTTGTCTGCTTGTTGGTTGGACGGGCACCTCCCTTGTGCCATTGTCTGTGTGTGTTTAGATGGAATCAGTATTCCTAAGAGTTACCTGCATTGTGTTTTTATGTCTGTGTATTTCAGGTTGCATTGTGCATGTTTATTTGTTGTGGTGCAAACGAGAGTTTGTAGCCCACTTTTTTTATGGATCTCCTTGGATTTGCATAGTTGTTTTTTGTGTCTGCTTGGTTTGCTGTTCTACCACACGTTTTATAGGGAGTAGTCAGTATTAGGATAGCACTGTTTGGCATTAAAGGATAGTTCACCCAAAACTAAAAATGATCCCATGATTTACTCACCCTCAAGCCATCCTAGGTGTATATGACTTTTAGCCAAACACAATCGGAGTTATATTAAAATATAAAATCTCTTCCAAGCTTTATAATGGGAGTGAATGGTACTCAAGATTTTCAAGTTCAAAAAAAGTGCATCCATCCATCATAAAAGTAATCCATACGGCTCCAGGGGGTTAATAAAGGCCTTCTGAAGCGAAGCGATGGGTTTTTGTAAGAAAAATATCCATATTTATAACTTTATAAACTATATCACTGGCTTCCGGTAACGGCCATACGCAAGTCTAGTTCTGGCGGAAGAGTGACTTCTGACCCGACGGATGACGTATTGACAAACGCGGAAGTGCAGAGAATAGAGCAAAACACAGGTCACAAATTAGAAGTCTTTTTAAAGAGAAATGTCAGAGGATTTTGGTATAAGAGAAGAGGAGCTTGTCGAGTTTGTTGCCCAGTAGAGTTGTCAAAAGTACTGACTTCGGTACCTAGTCAGTACTGAAATTTTAAAAATGTGACGCTTTGAGCACTGTTGAGTGGATTCGTAAACAACTCTGACAGGCCATTGTGTTGACTTGCTCATCATATGTCTGTGATTGGCTTCAATGATCAACGTAGCGTTTGAAAGCACATGGAAGCGTTTGAATTTGAAAGCGTTATCCACTTATAGACGCCTGCTTTCAAGCGCTCCCGTTTACGCTTTTAAAACACTTTCAAATTCAAACACTTTCATGTGCTTTCAAATGCTGCGTTGGTCATTGAAGCTAATCACAAACATATCCGATGAGCAAGTCAACACAATGGCCAATCAGAACGTCCAATCAGAATCAATTGTTTACGAATCCACTCAACAGCGCTCAAAGCATCACATTTTTAAAATTTCAGTACTGATAGGTACCGAAGTTGGTACTTTTGACAACTCTATTGCTCAGCCCTATTTATTTGAATCGCAAGAGGCATCTGCTCACACCTAAGCTTACACTACTCCTACATCCTACCTCATGTGTCAGGTCAGAGGTCACTCTTTCACCAGAACTAGACTCGCATACGGCCATTACCGTAAGCCAGTGATTATAGTTTATAAAGTTTTAAATTTGGATATTTTTCTTACAAAAAAACATTGCTTCGCTTCAAAAGGCCTTTATTAACCCCCTGGAGGATTGGATTACTTTTATGATGGATGAATGCGCTTTTTTGGGCTTCAAACTCTAGGACTCCCATTATAAATCTTGGAAGAGCCAGGATATTTTTTAATATAACTCCGATTGTGTTTGGCTGAAAGAAGAAAGTCACCTACACCTAGGATGGCTTGAGGGTGAGTAAATTATGGATAATTTTGGGTGAACTATCCCTTTAAGTAGTAATGTACATTGGCTAATGATACAACTATGCAGATGTCAACCAACAGTCTTGTAGCAGGTACTAACCGCATTTACATTTCCTGAAGGAAGTACCAGTTCTTGCAAGGCAGGAAAAGAATAGTTAGTTTTAGATAAGGTCAGGGTTTAGGCTTCGCTTTTGCATTTAAATGCTGTTTTAGAGAATCTTTGATGTTGTCATGACAATGACACTCATCTTTTTCTGTGCACGAGAATCAATACATGACTGTGACTGAAATATCTACAGAAAAACATGTTAACAGGGATTTTGTTACAAAAGTGCTGCTTTGATGATTGGGTGCTTTAGGAGGAGTTAATTTAGATATGCAGCATTTTGATTTATTTATTTAGTCCATTTATACAGTTTAGAAGTTTGGGGTCTGTAAGATTGTTTTCAGCAAGGATGCATTAAATTGATCAAAAGCGTAAGTAAAGACATTTGTAGTGTTACCAAAGATTTCATTTTCAAATAACTGTGGTTCTTTTGAACTTTCTATTCTTCAAAGAATCCTGAAAAATGAATCATGGTTTCCACAAAAATATCATTGTTTTCAACATTGATAATGATAAGAAATGCATCAAATCAGCATATTTGAATGATTTATGAAGGATCATATGACACTGAAGAGTAGTTGACTAATTAACCATCAGGACCCATTCCTAATATGAATGTATGCATGTGTGCTTTCACTTAGCAAAGTTAGTAATCATTGGCAAGGGTCTCCTCTCTGTTAGCCCGTCTGGATTCCAGCCATTAACAGGAATTAGTCAACAATTGCTTTGTGAGCGGCCTGATAACAGCCTTTTACACGCTCTTTTTCAGAAAATCCCCATCTTTATGTTCCAGCATGGTGTGATATCCAGAGGGTGTGGGTCTCTCTTTCTCTCTCTAACTTGTGTTTGTGATGAACTCAAGTGAGAAGTTTAAGCACATATTGTTCGAAAAGGTCAAGGAACAGGAAAGACAAGAGGACATTTCAACACACCTTTCATCTCTGTCAATTACACACACACACACACACACACACACATAAACACTCGCTGAAGACTTATGGCTAGTATTCAATGAGGATGTCTGATAAAGTTGTTTGTTTCACAAATTGATTCAATTCACGATTTATTTGATTAATTTTCTCATAAAACCGCTGTTACACCAGAGCAAATGACTGATTTTTCTTTGCTAACTCAGTCACAATCCATGAAATAACAGACATCCTCTATTAATAATGGTAACTCAAACTTTGTTTGGAAAACTAATCCCATTTGAAAAGTGCTTAACTCTTTGTTTCTTTAAGCCTACTTTGCTCTCTCTTCATACAAGACCTTTTAAGACACAAGAGCAAATATGACCTGTAGATAAACTAATTTAATAAATGAACAAATGACTTGAACTTTTTTGAGCGCAGAGAAATTGTTTGCTCTGTAAGCCAGTTTATTGTAACCCTTAATACATACAGGCAGAAAAGTTTCCGCCATTGCTGTGCATTTTAACAATGGTGAGGAAAAGCCCCCATCAACTTGTGATGATTTATCAATCCACTAACTTAAACGTGCATTTTGATTGTTAGTCGCCTTGAAATAAAAATTGACAATTCTTATTTTTAAAATGGAATATTGAGGTATTTATTATAAATAACTTATCCGTGCACATCTTTTTTTTTTTTTTTTTTTTTTTCCCTAATAATTTTTAATCAAAATAACTTCCCCTTCCTCTTGCAACGACATCTCTTCTCTTCTCTGATGACGTTTACGGGTGTGTGAGCGGGACAACCTGTCTCTCACATGACATCACACCAATAGCAAACCACAACCATCCAATCAATAGAGTGCAGCAGGGATGACATCAGAACCGGGAAGACTAAGTTGCCGCTGGTTCCTTCAGGATTTTCCTATGGAGTTTTATATTGAGGTTTTTCAATTTATGTGTAAAATTAAGCCTGTGGTAAACACAACTTGACGATACTTTGACGTTTTGTTCTACAACATACACTCACACACCCTAAATCGTCTTATCTAAGAAACATACGTTTTCAAAAATAAACAAAACTGCTTCAAAATTCACGTTTTCTGAATGTGTATTGTAATTTACGTCAGAGTATTGTCAAGTTATGTTTACCACAGGCTTTATTTTACTCATAAATTGAAAAAACCCATAGGAAAATCTTGAAGGAACCAGAGGCGAATGATTCTTCCAGGTTCTGACGTCATCCATCCC